>NW_028321391.1:0-115621 GCF_062004578.1 Staurois parvus
ATTATCTATCTATCTATTATCTATCTATCATCTATCTATTATCTATTATCTATCTATTATCTATCTATCTATCTATCTATCTATCTATCTATCTATCTATTATCTATTATCTATCTATTATCTATCTATCTATTATCTATCTATCTATCTATCTATCTATCTATCTATCTATCTATCATCTATTATCTATTATCTATCTATTATCTATCTATCTATTATCTATCTATCTATCTATCTATCTATCTATCTATCTATCTATTATCTATTATCTATCTATTATCTATCTATCTATTATCTATCTATCTATCTATCTATCTATCTATCTATCTATCTATCTATCTATCATCTATCTATCTATCTATCTATCATCTATCTATCTATATTATCTATCTATCTATTATCTATCTATCATCTATCTATCTATCATCTATCTATCTATCATCTATCTATTATCTATTATCTATCTATATCTATCTATCTATCTATTATCTATCTATCTATCTATCTATCTATCTATCTATCTATCTATCTATCTATATCTATCATCTATCTATCTATTTATCTATCTATCTATTATCTATCTATTATCTATTATCTATCTATTATCTATCTATCTATCTATCTATCTATCTATTATCTATCTATTATCTATCTATCTATCTATCTATCTATTATCTATCTATCTGTCTATCTATCTATTATCTATCTATTATCTATCATCTATCTATCTATTATCTATCTATCTATTATCTATCTATTATCTATTATCTATCTATTATCTATCTATCTATCTATTATCTATCTATCTGTCTATCTATCTACAGTCTCTATATAATCCCATGCTCTATCATGATTGTGTTTTATCAGCGCAACAATTCCTTCAAACTATAATATTCCTAGATTGTAAGCTCCAAGGAGCAGGGCCCTCGATCCCCTCGTGTATCACATTGTATTGGTATTGTTCTGTCACATGTTCTGTCCCCCTTTGTAATGTACAGCGCTGAGCGAACTATTGGCGCTCTATAAATACTGTATTATAATAATAATAATAATAATAATATTTCCAGCAGGATTGTTGTGTCGGTGACAATGGCTGTGCCTTCATGGAGAACTCTGCATTCACACCAACACACAATGTCTATTCTAATATATATATATATCTTGTATTAATCCATTGATATATTCCTTGGAAGGGGTGTCATTTCCCCAATGTATTTAATAGTGTATGATTATTGTAGACATTTGCTCCGTCTTTATTTACAAAAGTTCCAGAGGGTGAATTTTATTTTTTTTTTAAATATCCTGGATTATAGAAATAAACGCCTTTTATTCCCACCACTGCAATCTGTATGTGTCTGCAGTCATCCCTGGGACAAGGTCATCTAGAGCCCAGGGCGAACATGCCAAATTGCGCACCCCCCCCCCCCCCCACAATCTCAAGATGTGTGAGCATTGTGTGTCAGCAAAAATTCCCCCCTCTCCCAGCACAACTCTTTGACCTCCCCCAATTTTTTTTCTCTCTTTCTTTCTCCAAATTCTCCCTTCCAAAACAAATCCCCCCCCCCCCCAACCTCACATGATACCACAGTGCCCAGGGCAGCTGCCCCTCCTGCCCACCCCTTGTCCCGGCCCTGTCTGCAGTACAAGTTCCTGGATAAACATGTCATTATTTGTCATGGGTGATAAGTGTGAATGACATATTTCTGTTCATAGACTAGTGTTTGCTGGGACTTGTGGTTCTCCCGAGCGGGCACAGCACGCAGCAGAGATGTGTGGGTGTCAGGAGGATTTAGAGGAACGCTGCAGGTGACAGCTGTCAATCAAACTCCAGTTTGCTGAGTTCTCTGGGACAGATTGGGGGGGGGTGGTGGCTCAGCAATCCCTGCCTTCATAATCATACTCCGTCATCACATTTATCGGGGTGTCTATAGATAAAGCCTCTGGGGGGGGGGCGGGTGAAAATACAACTTTTCTGTGCAATTACCGGAGCAATAAAACACAATTTTAAATACAAATTGAATGTGACGTCCTCTGTATATATATATAATTGTCTGGTAGTACGACAATACATAGAGCCCGTGCAATCAATAAGTGTCCGACGCAGAACAGCATGCTGGCCGACAACGACACCAAAGCAACGACACCAAACCGATCCGAGCAAAACCATCCGCCGCAATATTCCGAAGATTCTGTGTGCAAAATGTTCTGCAAACTGCTGCAGTGAGATGGCGTTCCGGGGCTTCGTGTTCCGCCGTCACCCAGCTCCGGAGTCCAATATTCGGTAGTCGTTTGTCTGTATTTTTTTTATCATTATTTCTTGTGTTTTGTTATATATTTCTGTATGAATTCGTTTGTGTATTTATTTGTATTCATGTATTTGTGTGTGTTACTTATGTCTTCACATGTATATAGAAAGCAGAAGTGCTGAAAGGTGCTCAATGTCACGAGGAAGTACCAACATGTGCAATTGTGATTGCTGAAGTAGTTTGTTGTGGTGTATGTAACCATGTGAGACAGTGCAATATAATGTCCTATAATTATTGTATATTGGTGTAAATGGTCTAATAATACAATGCAGTATATGGTCTCCTTGTATGTAAGACAGTGCAATATAATGTCATATAATTATTGTATATTGGTGTAAATGGTCTAATAATACAATGCAGTATATGGTCTCATTGTATGTAAGACAGTGCAATATAATGTCCTATAATTATTGTATATTGGTGTAAATGGTCTAATAATACAATGCAGTATATGGTCTCATTGTATGTAAGACAGTGCAATATAATGTCATATAATTATTGTATATTGGTGTAAATGGTCTAATATTGTACATTGCAGTATATGGTCTCATTGTATGTAAGACAGTGCAATATAATGTCATATAATTATTGTATATTGGTGTAAATGGTCTAATATTGTACATTGCAGTATATGGTCTCATTGTATGTAAGACAGTGCAATATAATGTCATATAATTATTGCACATTGTAGTAAATTGTCTAATAATACAATGCAGTATATAAATATTCTGATTGTATGTAAGAGTGCAATATAATATCATATAATTCTTGTACATTGTAGTAAATTATATAATATTGTGCAATGCAGTATATGGTCTCATTGTATGTAAGACAGTGCAATATAATGTCATATAATTATTGTATATTGTAGTAAATTGTCTAATAATACAATGCAGTATATATGGTCTGATTGTATGTAAGACAGTGCAATAAAATGTCATCTAATATTTGTACATTGGTGTAAATTGTCTAATATTTTGCAATGCAGTATATGGTCTGATTGTATGTAAGACAGTGCAATATAATATCATATAATTATTGCACATTGTAGTAAATTGTCTAATATTGTGCAATGCAGTATATAAATATTCTGATTGTATGTAAGAGTGCAATATAATATCATATAATTATTGTACATTGTAGTAAATTATATAATATTGTGCAATGCAGTATATGGTCTGATTGTATGTAAGACAGTGCAATATATAATATTTGTACATTGGTGTAAATTGTCTAATAATACAATGCAGTATATAAATATTCTGACTGTATGTAAGACAGTGCAATATAATATCATATAATTATTATACATTGTAGTAAATTGTCTAATAATACAATGCAGTATATATGGTCTGATTGTATATAAGAGTGCAATATAATATCATATAATTATTGTACATTGTAGTAAATTGTATAATATTGTGCAATGCAGTATATGGTCTCATTGTATGTAAGACAGTGCAACATAATGTCATGTCATATTTGTACATTGGTGTAAATTGTCTAACAATACAATGCAGTATATGGTCTGATTGTATGAAAGACAGTGCAATATAATATCCTATAATTATTGTACATTGTAGTAAATTGTATAATATTGTACAATGCAGTCTATGGTCTCATTGTATGTAAGACAGTGCAATATATAATATTTGTACATTGGTGTAAATTGTCTAATAATACAATGCAGTATATGGTTTGATTGTTTGTAAGACAGTGCAATATAATATCATATAATTAATGTACATTGTAGTAAATTGTCGAATATTGTGCAATGCAGTATATGGTCTCATTGTATGTAAGACTGCTAAAGTAGTTTGTTGTGTTGTATGTAACGATGTGAGTAGTGGTATGTTGTAAGACAGTGCAATATAATGTTATATAATTATTGTACATTGGTGTAAATTGTCTAATAATACAATGCAGTATATTCTCTGTGTTTAATGTAGTGCAATATATAATGTCATGTAACATTGCAGTAAACTGTCTAAATATGTGTAATAATATACAGTGCAGTATATTGTCCGACTGTATGTAATAATGTACGTTGTGGCACGTTGTCTGCGTGTATGTAATATAGTGCAATATAATGTCGTGACATTGCAGTAAATTGTGTGTGTAAAAGTGTACAGTGCAATATATTGTCAGTGTATGTCATACTGTACATTGTCGTTCAGTGTATGTAACATTGTGCAATGCAGACTGTTGTCTGGGTGTCAGTAATACTGTACAGTGCAGTAAATTGTCAAGGTGAGTATATTGCCTGAGTGTATATAATGTCGTTCAATGTAGTATAGTAGTAGTCAGTTGAGTGTATGTAATATTGCACAGTATAGTATATTGTCTGGCTGTGTAGTCATGTACATTGCGGTATACTTTCTGAGGGTATGGAAGACAGTGCAATATAATGTCATGTAATATACCACATTGTAGTATATTGTCTGGGTGTCATACCACCTAATGTTCTATATTGCAGAAACTTTTCAAAGCGTATGTATTATTGCACAGTGTATTAGATTGTCGTATTGTATATAATATTGTACAATGTATTAAACTGTCTGAGTGTGTGTATTATTGCACAGTGTAGTGCATTGTCTGACTGTATCAGTGTAATATATTGCCTGAGTCCTATAATGTACAGAGTAACATATTGTCTGTGTATATGTAATACTGAGTAGTGCCTTAGGGTATGTAATATTGTACAATGTAGTGCAATCCCCGAGTGTATGTAATACTGAACAGTGCCCTTAGAGTATGTAATATTGTACAATATAGTGCAATCTCTGTGTATATGTAATACTGAGCAGTGTCTTCGGGTATGTACTATTAAGCAATGCAGTGAAATCTCTGAGTGTATATAATACTGAACAGTGTCTTAGGGTATGTAATGTTGTACAATGTAGTGCAATCTCTGATTGTATGTAATACTGAACATTGCCCTTGGGGTATGTAATATTGCACAATGTAGTGCAATCTCTGTGTGTATGTAATACTGAACAAAGCCCTTAGGGTATGTAATATTGTACAATATAGTGCAATCTCTGTGTGTATGTAATACTGAACAGTGTCTTAGGGTATGTAATGTTGTACAATGTAGTGCAATCTCTGAGTGTATGTAATACTGAACAGTGCCCTTGGGGTATGTAATGTTGTACAATGCAGTGCAATCTCTGTGTGTATGTAATACTGAACATTGCCCTTGGTATATGTAATATTGCACAATGTAGTGCAAACCCTGAGTGTATGTATTACTGAACAGTGCCCTTAGGGTATGTAATATTGTACAATATAGTGCAATCTCTGTGTGTATGTAATACTGAACAGTGTCTTAGGGTATGTAATGTTATACAATGCAGTGCAATCTCTGAGTTTATGTAATACTGAACAGTGCCCTTGGGGAATGTAATGTTGTACAGTGTAGTGCAATCTCTGAGTGTATGTGCTATTGTACTATGTAGTGCAATCTCCAAGTATATGTAATACTGAGCAGTGTCTTAGCGTATGTACTATTAAACGATGTAGTGCAATCTCTGAGTGTATGTAATACTGAACAGTGTTTTGGGGTATGTAATGTTGTACAATGCAGTGCAATCTCTGAGTGTATGTAATACTGAACAGTGCCCTTAGGGTATGTAATATTGCACAGTGCAGTGTATTGTATGTAATATTGCACAATGTAGTACAATCTGTGAGTATATGTGATGCTTGAAGTTGTATATTGTATGTAATAATTTGGAGTGTATGATATTGTCTGGATGCATGTAGCATGTACTATGTATGTTTGTGTGACTGTATTACACAGCAGTGATGCATGTAATGACTGTATTCATGAACACACGATTGCACATTGCCTGTATACCGAACATACATGTTATACAATGTATCGAACCATTTAATACCGAGCTACAACAATAAGAGGAATCACATTCGATGTCACCATCGTACAGTCCACATGGACGGAACCTCAGACGATCCAGCAGCGAATATCCGGCGGTATTATTGCACTCTGTATTTCCTGTTATACGCTGCAGTTCGGAAATGTTGTAAATCATTTTGTTTGCACAGATTTGAGGCTTCATGGTGTCACTAACACGGGGTTCTGCATAACTGCAGCAGTAATGATATAATAATGAATATTCGCAGCTAAAAGCACAACTCAGATACACAGCAACCTGGTCTGAAATACTGCAGGTGTGTGCGGGGGGGGGGGGGGGGGGTATTGGGGGGAGGGGGGGGTGTATTCTTTGTGTGTCCTCTCATCTGTCCTTATACAAGTGACACCTCACCTAGCAATAGGACTTCGCTGGATGGTGACCTTGTATCTCTTACATGACACGACGCAGGGATGTGTATTCCAACACAAAACTCTATCATATATGTATAAAAATGGAGCAAAAAATAAATATCCATTTCCCAGCAGGACTTTGTTCGTGTGATTTATGAACAGCCAAGTGTGCTCTGCAGCCCCCGCACACCGCATTGCACAATGCAGATCCGACTGCTGAGCGACAACACTGGACTGCAAAGCATCCACTGCAATGTGTGCAATAATCCCACCACTGGACCGAAACATCACATCGCACATTGTACAACATATAAGGACACAACATAATTACATTGTAACAATACATCATCATTTGGGGGTGGGGGGGGGGTTACAAGCAAATGAGTGCACAGCTGAAGAAATACAACTTTATTTTTTTTTAAATGGGTTCGCATGCGGACTAACACCATGTCCTATACAGACTGCATGGAGTGTGGAGTGTGAGTGGCAACATTTCACTAATGAGTGTGTGTGCAGCAATAGAGTGCTAATAATTGTGTGCAGAAAGATAGGAACAATGATTCCAGGCAGCAATTATACGAATGATTGTGTGGAGCAGAACGATGCGAAGTAGTAATGTGTGTAGTGAGAAATGACCAATGATTGTGTGGCAATGTGTTACTTGTAATTGTGAGTATATATGTGAATATGTGTGAATATATGTGTGAATATATGTGTGAATATATGACCAATGATTGTGTGGTTGTGTAGCAATGTATTACTTGTGATTGTGAGTAGCAATATAAAACGAATAATTGTGTGTAACAATATATGATCGATGATTGTGTATTTGTGTGTAACAATATATGATCGATGATTGTGTATTTGTGTGTAACAATATATGATCGATGATTGTGTATTTGTGTGTAACAATGTAATACTAATGAGGGTGTGACTGTGTAGCAATATACAAGCTTGTGATTGTGTGCAGAAATATATGACCAATGATTGTGTGACTTCTTGTATATCTAAATATTACTAAAGTTTGTGTGACTGTGAGTATCAATATATTACTGATGATTGTGTGACTGTCGGCATATTAATTACTGGGGATCGTGTTGCTCTGGGTATATCAGTATACAGTAATACTAATGACTGTGTGTATCAATATGTTACTAATTATTGTGTGACTGTGACTATCTATATATCATTGATTATTATTTGACTGTGTATATATGTTACTAATTATTATGTGACTGTGTATTAATATATTACTAATGATTGTATCAATATATTACTGATGATTGTGTGTAGTAATATATTACTAATGATTGTATCAATATATTACTGATGATTGTGTGTATTAATATATTACTAATGATTGTATCAATATATTACTGATGATTGTGTGATTGTGGACATATTAATTACTGGTGATCGTGTTGCTCTGGGTATATCAATATATTACTAATGATTGTGTGTATCAATATATTACTAATGATTGTGTGTATCAATATATTACTAATGATTGTGTGTATCAATATATTACTAATGATTGTGCGTATCAATATATTACTAATGATTGTGTGTATCAATTTATTACTGATGATTGTGTGATTGTGGACATATTAATTATTGGTGATCGTGTTGCTCTGGGTATATCAGTATTTTACTAATGATTGTGTGGCTGTGTATATCTATATATTATTGATTATTATATGACTTGGTTTCAATATATTACTGATTGTGTGATTGTGTATATCAATATATTACTAGTTATTGTGTGACTATGTTTATCAATATATTACTAATAATTGTGTGATTGTGTGTATATCTCTATATCATTGATTATTATTTGACTGTGTATCAATATAGTGCTGATAATTATGTGACTGTGTAGCAATATATTACAAATGATTGTGTAGCTGTGTGTGTGTATCTAAATATTATTGATGATTATGTGACAGTGTGTATCTATATATTATTGATGATTTTTTGACTCTGTATCAATATATTACTAATGATTGTGTGACTTTGTGTATAAATATATTACTGATAATTATGTGACTGTGTAGCAATATATTACAAATGATTGTGTGACTGTGTGTATCTATATATTATTGATGATTTTGTGACTCTGTATCAATATATTACAAATGATTGTGTGACTTTGTGTATCTATATATTATTGATGATTTTGTGACTCTGTATCAATATATTACAAATGATTGTGTGACTGTGTGTATATCTATATATTATTGATGATTATGTGACTGTGTAGCAATATATTACAAATGATTGTGTGACTTTGTGTATCAATATATTATTGATGATTTTGTGACTCTGTATCAATATATTGCAGATGATTATGTGACTGTGTGTATCAATATATTACTAATGATTGTGTGACTTTGTGTATCAATATATTGCTGATGATTATGTGACTGTGTGTAATGCAATGAAAACCACAATGATTGTCTTACGTCACAAAATTACATAATAACTGCAGTTGGATTTTAGGAAATGATGAAAAAGAGCACACAAAATGATAAAGTTCAGATGGCAGACTAGCACACGTTACACCTTGACATTGCAGTGAAAAAGGCACACAATAATAATTGTATCGATTTTTATCAGCGATTCACAAACTGTAACAATAGAATGGATTGTGACCATGAGATCCATGCACAGTGCATGCTTTGAACCTTCGGAAAGGAGGATGAGATGTGTGGGATGTGATGGGGCTTCCCAGCCCTGTACACACAGCCATGCCTGTCTGCACACACATTACCTCCGCCATTTTTAAAAGCCAAGTAAGGGAACCGCCAGACATTGCCCAGACCCACCGCATAGCCCACCATAGACAGGATAAAATCCAGTTTGCTGGACCAGTTTCCTCTGGCTTTATTCTCATCTCCATCATCGTCCTAGAGAGCAGAAATCAGATGTCAGGGATATAGCACAACTCTGAGTGACAACTTATAGCGAGTGACACCTGGTGTATGAGTGAGTGACACCTGCCATCTATTATATCCGGGTGTATGAGTGAGTGACACCTGCCATCTATTATATCCGGGTGTATGAGTGAGTGACATTTGTCATATATTATATCCTGGTGTATAAGTGAGTGACACCTTCCATATATTATATCTTGGTGTATAAGTGAGTGACACCTTCCATATATTATATCTTGGAGTGAGTGACACCTGTCATATACTATATCCTGGCCTATGAGTGGGGACAGCTGTCATATATTATAATCTAAACCCTGAGTGACAACGGTTATGTATTATACCCTGATCAATGGGTGAACGAAAGCTGTTGTCAATGATATTCTGATTTATAAGTGACACATGTCATGTATGATATCCTGACCTATGAGTGAATGACACCTCTCATATATTATATCCTGGCCTATGAGTGAGTGACACCTCTCATATATTATATCCTGGCCTATGAGTGGGTGACACCTCTCATATATTATATCCTGGCCTATGAGTGAGTGACACCTGTCATATATTATATCCTGGCCTATGAGTGAGTGACACCTCTCATATATTATATCCTGGCCTATAAGTGAGTGACACCTCTCATATATTATATCCTGGCCTATGAGTGAGTGACACCTGTCATATATTATATCCTGGTCTATGAGTGAATGGCAGCTGTTATCTATGATATTCTGATCAATAACTACATGACGGCTGTCCTGTCTTAAATCCAGACTTATCAGTGAGTGACACCTTTCATATACTGTATTATATCTGAGTGACAGTTATCATGGATTGTATCCATATCTAAGAGTGAGTGACAACTATAATGTTTTCAGTGACAGTTAGCATGTATGATATCCTGATCTTTGAGGGAATGACAGCTATCATGTATTGTATCCATATCTATGAGTGAGTGACAACTCTACTGTCTTATATCTTGACCTATAAGTCATTGAAAGCTATCAAGTATTATATCTGAGTGACAGTTAGCATGTATTATATCCATATCTAAGGGCGAGAGGCAGCTTTCATGTATGACACCCTGAGCTATGAGAGAATGAGCTATTATATATTGTATCCATATCTATGAGTGAGTGAGAACTAGTCTGCATTATATCCTGATCTATGAGTGAGAGAAAGCTACCATGTATACCTGAGTGACAGTTATCATGTATTATATCCACATCTAAGGGTGAGTGACAGTTATCATGTATTATATCCACATCTAAGGGTGAGTGACAGTTATCATGTATTATATCCACATCTAAGGGTGAGTGACAGTTATCATGTATTATATCCACATCTAAGGATGAGTGACAGTTATCATGTATTATATCCACATCTAAGGGTGAGTGACAGTTATCATGTATTATATCCACATCTAAGGGTGAGTGACAGTTATCATGTATTATATCCACATCTAAGGGTGAGTGACAGCTTTCTCTTATTACATCCACATCTCTGGCATGTGAGTTGGACCTTATTAATAAAAATAAGATTAAAAATAAAATAAAACAAATAATAATTAAGAAAAGTTATGCAAAAGTAGTCCTAAACTGTCCAGTTAAGATGCTGTGGGCACTGTGGGTCTTGAAGTTCATCAGCAGCAAACGCCAAGTATTAAACAAGGGTATTCACAATTAAAATCAAAATTGTTGGAGGACTTTATCATTCAGTATATCATCTGCATATATGTCTGCGTTTTTTTTATGTTGTTTTTTTTTGTACCCTGTGCAAAAAAAACATTTAATAATGTCAGTTGTTTGAATAATAATAAAAAAAAGATTTTCACATTTAAAATCAAAACCACATTGTTGGAGTCCTTTATCCATCAGTATATAGGTTGCATGTGTATCCATGTTTTTAATTGTTATTTTATGTTGATTATTTGTACCCTGTGCAAAGAACATTTAATAATTCCAGTTTGAATTAAAAAAAAAAAAGAAGAGGTTTTCACATTTAAAATCAAAACCACATTGTTGGAGGCCTTTATCAATCAGTATATAATTTGCACATGCGTCCGTGTTTTTAATTGTTATTTTATGTTGATTATTTGTACACTGTGCAAAAAACATTTAATAATTCCAGTTGTCTGAATTACAAAAAAAAAAGATTTTCTCATTTAAAATCAAAACCACATTGTTAGAGGCCTTTGCCAATCAGTATATAGTTTGCATGTGTGTCCATGTTTTTAATTGTTATTTTATGTTGATTATTTGTACCCTGTACAAAAAAAAATTTAATAATTCCAGTTTGAATTAAAAAAAATAAGAGGTTTTCACATTTTAAAATCAAAACCACATTGTTGGAGGACTTTATCAATCAGTATATAATTTGCATGTGTGTCTGTGTGTTTAATTGTTATTTTATGTTGATTATTTGTACCCTGTGCATAAAACATTTAATAATTTCAGTTATTTGAATTAAAAAAAGAAGAGGTTTTCATATTTCAAATCAAAACCACATTGTTGGAGGCCTTTATCAATCAGTAAATAATATGCATGTGTGTCCATGTTTTTAATTGTTATTTTATGTTGATTATTTGTACCCTGTGCAAAAAACATTTAATAATTTAGGTTGTTTGAATTAAAAAAAAAAAAAAAAAGATTTTCACATTTAAAATCAAAACCACATTGCTGGAGGCCTTTATCAGTCAGTATATAAATTGCATGTGTGTTCGTGTTTTTAATTGTTATTTTATGTTGATTCTTTTGTACCCTGTGGAAAACCTTTAATAGATTTGGATTGAATTGAAAAAGGCCTTTATCAATCAGTATACCATTTTTATTATTCATACAGTATGTATATGTTGCCTTATGATATAAATAGGAAATAATTAACTGAAATACAGCTCAAATTGTTTATATATATATATATATATATATATTATAGATAGATAGATAGATAGATAGATAGATAGATAGATAGATAGATAGATACATAATAGATAGATAATAGATAGATAGATAGATAGATAGATAGATAGATAGATAGATAGATAGATAGATATGAATATCTAGAAGTAGTTTTGAATTTGTCTTTGCTCCCAGCAGATACCACTTTATGGGGAAAAAAGTCCCACTTTGCTGCTTTGACCATAAAGTTTAAAACTCCTTTCCTACAACTTTAAATTGTGGCCAAATGTTCTCATGAGGGGCCTATGATTAAGCAAGATATATAGGTGATAGATAGATAGATAGATAGATAGATAGATAGATAATAGATAGATAGATAGATAGATAGATAGATAGATAGATAATAGATAGATAGATAGATAGATAGATAGATAGATAGATAGATAGATAGATAGATAGATAGATAGATAGATAGATAGATAGATAGATAGATAGATAGATAGATAGATAGATAGATAGATAGATAGTTAGATAGATAGACTGATGTGTGAAGCATCTGATGCTGGTTGGGAAGAATGTTTTTGTAAATTGGATTTTCACACATCCTAAGGCTGGCCATACATGATGCAATTTTCTTGCACAATTTTGATTTAGATTGACCAAAATCCACATAATTTGAGGTCGAACCTAACACTTTCCATTTGTCTGCAGTCAGGCCGGCCCTTGCACTGCACAGTTGAAGGTAAATCTAAAGGAAATTGAAAAAATTGTATAATGTATGGCCAGCTTTGGCCCAGGGAAGTGATTCTGCAGGTAAGTGTCTGAAAATGGAAGACATCAAGGCAAAACTAAACATTTTAGATCTGCTAATAACATTCATGTGAAATAATTTTATAAATTCCCATAAAAAAAACAGAGAAAAATAAAAATGGCTTGTACCATGACTATGGGAAATCCTGCAATGGGCACATGTGGTCATGCCAGACTTTGGGGATCTGAGGACAATTAGCATATGAAAACCCCAGGAACTTACCCCAGTCAGGCTGCCAGTCAGGACAGACGTGTTGCCATCTGCGCCCAGCACCACCGTGCTCTGGCTCAGGGGCACCCAGCCCCCCTTGGCATTGTTCTGCTCCAGTGTGGTCTTCCCAAAGGCCTGTTGGCTGTCCCCCTCTGCGCTCTGGAGGGGCACAATCCTGCATGGCACCGAGTTGCTCTGCCCATTGAGGTCAGCCATGACCTGGTTCTTCAAAGGAAAGTTCTCTGCAGAGTCCTTCCTCAGGGCGAAGCTCCCGTGGCTTGGGTGCTGTTGACCTTGCAGGAACCCCCGGTTCTGGAGCGCTCCAGGGCGCAGGGTCTCACTTCTTCTGCTGCAAAGCTCTTGCCATCGTTGGAGGCTGATTGAGACAACCTGGCCAGCTTGGAGGAGGCTTGCAGAGGGAGGTCATTGTCAGGACTTTGCCTGGTGCTTCCAATAAGTCCTGGGCCAGCACCTTCTGGACTGTTCACTGTCTTCTGTCCCAAGTCCATTGGGTTCACGAAGTCCTATAAAAAGAGCAATGAGGTTCCTATCACAATGGCTGCAACAAGCCTAGTTTCCTGTCCCCTGGAAGCCCAATTCCATTGATTCAGCTTGGTGTGTAATGGCACCTCAGCATTGAATGGCTTGTGGGAAGCAGCGTAGCATTGACTAAGCCTAGTACCCAATGCTATAGGAAGATTTAATTATGTTCCAGTGTTAAAGTGTTTGTGTGGAACACACAGGCCATGGGGTGCACAGAAGAGACAAGCCTGAGGATAGAGAATGCAGAATGGTAGGGAGGGAGGGGGGAATGCAGGACACCCCCCAGCCTAGTTGGATTTCATATCACGGCTGGAACAGGCTCCCTGCTCCTCTCACTATTGTACAAAGATTCTTTAATTTTCCGCCCCATTTGCTCTGTGTCACTCTGCAGCACACAGCACTGCCTGATTCTATAGACAGGCTGCAGATCCACAGAGGAAGGGGGGGGGGGACTGCAAAACCTACCCCCCATTCCCATGTGTGAGAGGCCCCAGGTAATCAGGACAGGTAGGTAGTTACCTTTATAGGAAGCCAGGGATCAGCTGTTTACACTTATTACACACCAGGCTATATAGGAGATCTGTCTGATATCAAGGGAGAAAAAGAGAGGGGGGGGGACTGCAAATACTACCCCCATTCCCATGTGTGAGGGGCCCCAGGTAATCAGGACAGGTAGGTAGTTACCTTTATAGGAAGCCAGGGATCAGTTTGCTTACACTTATTATACACCAGGCTATATAGGAGATCTGTCTGATATAAAGGGAGAAAAAGAGGGGGGGGGACTGCAAATACTACCCCCATTCCCATGTGTGAGGGGCCCCAGGTAATCAGGACAGGTAGGTAGTTACCTTTATAGGAAGCCAGGGATCAGCTGTTTACACTTATTATACACCAGGCTATATAGGAGATCTGTCTGATATCAAGGGAGAAAAAGAGAGGGGGGTGGGAACTGCAAATACTACCCCCATTCCCATGTGTGAGGGGCCCCAGGTAATCAGGAAAGGTAGGTAGTTACCTTTATAGGAAGCCAGGGATCAGCTGCCTACACTTATTATACACCAGGCTATATAGGAAATCTGTCTGATATCAAGGGAGAAAGAGAGGGGGGGGGGAGAGATGGAGAGAGATAGATAGAGAAGGAGAGAGAAAGAGACAGATGAGTGGGGAGAAGAGAGAAAGCGAGAGAAAGAGACAGCTGAGTGGGGGGGGGGGGGGGGAGAGATGGAGAGAGAAAGAGACAGATTAGTGGGGGGGGGGGAGATGGAGAGATAAGGAAACAGCTGAGTGGGGGGGGGGGAGATGGAGAGAGATAGAGAGAGAAGGAGAGAGACAGATGAGTGGGGGGGGGGGGGGAGAAAAGGAGACAGAGAGAGACAGATGAGGGGGGGGGGGGGGGAGATGGAGATAGAAAGAGACAAATGAGTGGGGGAGGGAGAAGAAAAATGGAGAGAGAAAGAAAGAGAGTAAGAGACAGAGGAGTAAGGGGGGGGGAGAGAAGACAGATGGAAAGAGAAAAAGAGAGGGTAATAAAGAAAGAGAGATAGAGATATGGAAGAATTGAAGGGAAGGAAGGAGAGAGGCAGAAAAAGGATAGAGAGGGGTACAGAGAGAAATAGAGAGGGGGGTTTAAGGAAGCAGAGAGACAGAATTAGAAGGAGAGAGAGAGGGAGAGACAGAGAGAGAAAGAGGCAGAGGAGTAGAGACAGAAAGAGAAAGAGAAAAAGAAAAGAGACAGAATTGATGTGGGGAGACAGAAGGAGAGAGACAGAAGGAGAAAGAGAGAGAGAGAGAGAGAAAGAGAGAGAGGAGTAGGGAGGTAGGAGGAAGGACAGAGATAAAGAAAGAAAGAGAGAAGGTAAGAAAGAAGGAGAGAGAATGAGAGACAGAGATGGAGAAACAGAGTAGAGAGAGAGAGATAAAAACAAAAGGAAAGAGACCGGGGGACAGACAGAGTGAAAAGAAGAGAAAGAGAGTTAGAGACAGAGAGAGAGAGAAGTAGAGAGAGAGACAGAGGAATAAAGACAGAAGAGAAAAATAGAGAGACAGAGGATGGGGAGAAAGAGAGATAGAGATAAAAGGAAAGAGAGAAGAGAGACAGACAGGGACACTATTTAATAGAGGTGACAGGGAAGAGAAGAGAAGAAAAGAAAAGAGAAGGGACGGGAAGGGAAGGGAAGGGAAGGGAAGAGAAGAGAAGAGAAGAGAAGAGAAGAAAAGAAAAGAAAAGAGAAGAAAAGAGAAGAAAAGAAAAGAAAAGAAAAGAGAAGAAAAGAAAAGAAAAGAGAAGAAAAGAAAAGAAAAAGAGAAGAGACTGTGTGTATGAAAAGTAGAGAAAACAGGCAGAAAGAGACAGAGGAAAGAAAAGAGATAGAGAATGTGTGTGAGATCCGGAGAGAGATTGTGTGGGACAGGGATGGGCGGACAATCTCGGTGTAAAAACATTTACATAAAGAAACTTAATTCAAAATATTTTCTAAATAGATACATTGTTTTTATATTCTCTATCTATATAGAAATGTTTGCAATTGTTTGTCAGAAGCAGGTAATAATAATCTTGTAGATGTCAAAAATAGAAAGATAGATAATAGACAGACAGACAGACATGGCCATAGGTCTCAAAACAGTCCTTTCAGCAAGCTTAGTTGAAAAAATGTTTCAGCACCATGGACAGTCCCCTGAGGACAGGCAGATATTGGGGGGGTCAGGTTCAGCACCATGGACAGTCCCCTGAGGACAGGCAGATATTGGGGGGGTCAGGTTCAGCACCATGGACAGTCCCCTGAGGACAGGCAGATATTGGGGGGGCTCAGGTTCAGCACCATGGACAGTCCCCTGAGGACAGGCAGATATTGGGGGGTCAGGTTCAGCACCATGGACAGTCCCCGAGTACAGGCAGATATTGGGGGGTCGGGTGCAGCACCATGGACAGTCCCCTGAGTACAGGCAGATATTGGGGGTCAGGTCCATCACTAGGGACAATCCCGAGTACAGACAGATTGGGGGTCAGGTTCAGCAATGGGCACGGCTCCCTAAGTACAAGCAGATTTTGGGGTCAGGTCCGACACTAAGGACAGTCCACTGAGTACAGGCAGATATTGGGGGTCAGGTTCAGCAATGGGAACAGTCCCCTGAGTACAGGCAGATATTGGGGGTCAGGTTCAGCAATGGGAACAGTCCCCTGAGTACAGGCAGATATTGGGGGTCAGGTTCAGCACCAGGACAGTTCCCTGAGTACAGGCAGATAGTGGGGTAAGGTCCAGCAGTAGGGACAGTGCCTTGAGTACAGGCAGACATTGGGGTCGGGACTAGCACCATGGACAGTCCACTAAGTACAGGCAGATATTGGGGGTCAGGTTCAGGACTGGGACAGTTCCCTGAGTACAGGCAGACATTGGGGTCGGGTTAAGTAGAAAAGGATAGCTGTAGAATGAGGTGACCCCCCTCCCCCCCCCCCCCCAGATCACAGGACCCCCACCCCCCACTCACCTCTCTCCAGGAGAGCATCCACAGCAGATAATCCACACAGCCGACTCGGATAGACTGAATTGGCTGCTGAGAGCAGGCTAGGCTTCTATAGCTTCGTGGAAAAGAGTCGGCTTTGCGTCAGTACAGAACAAGGTGCCCTTCCTGTGACATTTTCTTGATAATAAGAGTTTGATAAATCATTACTTTTACATTCACTTCTTAAAGGGGCCGCGTCCTCCCAGATCCCAGCGAGCTGTCAGTCATCCGGGAGATGGCGTTAGTTAATGTGACTCATAGGAGGGTGGGGTGGGGGGATCAGTAATTAGAGGGGGCACGCCAGGACCACGTCCTTTTGCATTAAATACTCAGCCAGCAATGAGTCCCTGTCAGCTCCAGCATGTTCTTTATTCACTTCGCATTCAAGTGCCTGGCTGGGACTCTGCAGGGACTGTCCTGCTGCAGGGCTGCTTCCCAGGGCTGAGCCACAAAGGGTTAATTGGTGGATCTTCAGAGTTTCTCTGTACTTAGAAATTCTCTAATTAGCCCATTAAAAGGATTTACTATTCACTTTACTATTCACTATATACTGGGATGTGCCCTGGTCTTTATAGTTCACAGAAGTGTCTTTCACATAATAGAGAGCTCAAGGATGTGTACAGATGGACATGCCTATAGACAGATATATGGGTATATGGAAAGAGAGAGAGAGAGAGAGAGAAGAGAGAGAGAGAGAGGAAGAGGAGAGAGAGAGAGAGAGAGAGGAGAGAGAGAGAGAGAGAGAGAGAGAGAGAGAGAGAGAGAGAGAGAGAGAGAGAGATTTAATAAATAGATGCATACATACATGCATGAATACATAAAGTTAATAAATAGATGGACAGTCAGATAGATAGATAGATAGATAGATAGATAGATGATAGATAGATAATAGGTAGATAGATAGATAGATAGATAGATAGATGATAGATAGATAGATAGATAATAGATAGATAATAGATAATAGATAGATAAATAATAGATAGATAGATAGATAGATAGATAATAGATAGATAATAGATAGATAATAGATAATAGATAGATAAATAATAGATAGACAGATAGCTATATAAACATAGATATATAAAGGTAATAGAAACATACATGCATACAAGTATAAAGTTATTAAATAGATAGATACATAGATAGAGAAAGAGAGAGAGATACATTTAATTAATAGGTATATACATATGCATGCATACATATACAAAGTAGATAGATAGATAGATAGATAGATAGATAGATAGATAGATAGATATAGATATAGAGAGATATATAGCTAGATTTAATTAATATGTATATACGTACATGCATGCATACATATACAAAGTTGATAGATAGATAGATAGATAGATGACAGATAGATAGATAGATAGATAGATAGATAGTAATAGATAATAGATAGATAGATAATAGATAGATAGATAGATAGATAGATAATAGATAGATAGATAGATAGATAGATAATAGATAGATAATAGATAGATAGATAGATAATAGATAGATAGATAATAGATAGATAGATAGATAGATAATAGATAGATAGATAATAGATAGATAGATAGATAGATAGATAGATAGATAGATAGATAATAGATAGATAGATAGATAGATAAATATATACATACAGGCACACATATAAAGTCAATAAATAGATGGATACACATATGGATAGACAGATAGATATTTAATAAATAGATATATACATACATACAGAAAGTTAATAGATAGATATAGAAACACACATATATATAATGTAATCAATAAACAGATG
The DNA here is from genome assembly GCF_062004578.1 of Staurois parvus. Classification (NCBI taxonomy): domain Eukaryota; kingdom Metazoa; phylum Chordata; class Amphibia; order Anura; family Ranidae; genus Staurois; species Staurois parvus. The sequence continues at coordinate 19,255 of NW_028321391.1, forward strand.
GATACATAAATGAATAGATAGATCCATGCATACACACAATAATCCATAAATATAGTTGCTGGATATATAGATACATAAATACTTGTATATAACGTAAGAAAATATAAACATGGATACATAAAGTATAGACAGATGTATATATATATATGTGTGTGTATATATTTATTTATAACATTTTTAGATACAGAGATAGACTAGACCAATACATACATACATATGTAGATACAAAATACAGATTGAGATAGCTGCTAGATAGATACATACATACATATGTAGATGAAAACATGTATTGTCATTCTTTATTCGGGATCCTGAACTTTATGTAGTATTTGAGGAGATGTCCCATGGTGCTGAATTAAGAAATATCTGCTTTACCTTATATTATATATATATGTGTGTGTGTATATATATATATATTTATTTTTATAATTTGCTCTTCTAATACATACCTGTAATGGATTCTGTCCTTTTAGGTTTTATAGCTGTTCCTGATTTTTTATGTTCTCAATATTTTATTCCATCACCCTTTTCTGGTTTTAGCTGCTCATTCCGTCCTCGGATCAGACAATAGTAATCCTGTATCTGGTATCGCAATGCTTCTTTTTGGGTTTATGGACTCTTCCTCCCCAGCACAGCGTTAACAAGATATAAAGGTATCAAATTCGTTTCTTTCTTTTGTAGGAAATAATATTCGTGAATTCAAAGCAGGAGGAAATTCACCAGGAAGAGTCATAGAATCCCAGCAAACAACATGTGTAAAGAGGAGCAGATTTATCCGACTATGGGGGGGGGTTAGACTGACATATCCGATCAAAGGTCATTACACAACTGATAGAATTTATTCTTCCATATGTAAATTTTCTGAGATTACCAATAATATGCATATAGTGACTATTGATTTTAATTTTATTGAACTAAAATAAAATATATAGAGTTAGATATGATTTATATATATATAACTTTTTGTTAATATTTTTTTCTTTCACTCATATTTTTTGTTAGTTCAATGAAATTAAAGTCAACATTTATTATTTAGGTACATATATATCATATATATATGTATATATATATATCAGTGTGTATGTGTGTGTCAGCAGTGAAGTGGTTAACACTTTCCTCCTATTTTATTTGAACGCTGACTCATTAGATTCAGGATTTGCGTCACTTGCTGTCCCAGCAAACGACTCAATATTTTTTTCCCTTTAAAGTGCCATTAATAAGAGGCTATACTACAAACTGCATCTACTATAAAAAGTGACGTCACAGATAGTTAACCCTCTGCCTGCCAGGGAGCCCTCAGTCATATGTGCAGGTATTGGTTATTATCAGTATATATGGCACTCTGTGGGTAATTTATATACTGTGGCCAATGCTGGGGGGGGGGGGGGGGGGGGGGGGAGTGCAAGAAACATGGAAAGTGTCTGATTTAAGTCACTACAGGCTTTGATTGTATATTGTATGTATATATGAAGAAACTGATGAAGGAGCTTCTAAGTAGATAGAGAAAAATCAAATAAAGAGAGTTTTGGGAAAGAGAGAGAAGAAAGAAAAAGGGGAGAAATGGGGAGAGAGATAAAAAGGAGGAAAAGGGACTGGGAGAGGGAGAGAGAGAGAGAGGGGGGGGGGGGGGGAGAATAATTTAGCAATTTCAGCTAAGACAGAAATGAAAGTGGTTGTAAACCTCAGACATGAAATATGAACAAAGCATATCCCTCTATAGTGTGTACTTGTCCCAATCCAAACTATGGGGGATTTACTACAACTGGGGAGTGTAGAATCTGGTGCAGCTCTGCATAAAATCCAATCAGCTTCCAGGTTTTATTGCCAAAGCTTCATAGAACAAGCTGAAGTTAGAATCTGATTGGCTCCCATGCACAGCTGCACCAGATTCTACACTCCCCAGAGTGCTCCAGTTTTAGTAAATCTCCCCCTAAGTGTCATTTCCGTCTGCTGTCAGTATGAGTCACTTCTGACCAGTTTTCCTGACACCAAAATAAAAATGGTGATGGGGAGGGAGCTCCAGCACACAGCCGGTTGACAAGCTCAGCTCTGTTCCTGTGAGCTGTGTGAAGGGAAGGGGGGTTTTCCTTTCCCTCCAATCAGCTCTCAGAGCTCTCCCATTGAGCTCAGCAGAGACTCCAGCTCTCTGCCCCTTTTTTTCCTGACAGCTCAGACAAGCTTTACAAATTCTGGGCAATGAGTGTAACTTCAGAACCCCCCCCCCCCCCTCCCAGTATTCAGAGCTGAGAGATCCCCTGTGAACCAATGCAGAGAAGAGATGGCTGCAGATAAACAGGTACAACTTATGTAGGAGGATGTGTGTTTCATCTCTGTGTATCACCTGCTCTGAGGTCGAACTGCTCTGAGGAAGGGAGTTCAACTCCCGAAAGTTGTTAGCACATCTCACCCAAAGACCTCCGCTGTCTGCGATTGTCGTCTTTGGCTCCTTGTCTCTGTTTTTATGACATTTTTGGTTAGTGAGCATGCATTTGTGATTTTATAATACATTTCCCATATATCACGGTAATGCATGAGGAGATTGCACCCTGTTTTATTCTTTTTTGCATATATGCATTTTGCATTTGATGCTTTCTCCAGTTCTTTTTGCAGTTTATTTTCCATTTTTCTATACAAGTTTTTACCACGTTTTGCGTTTTGTTCAGCTCTTTTTTTTTTGTCAAAGTGGAATTTGTTGCTGGGGGCAGAAGAAAAATGCAAAATGCTGCAAAAACACACCGCCATGCATTTTAGCAGCTTCTCCATTGAACTCTATTGTGATAGGAACTCAAGAAACCAAGTGTGCAAGTTACGTCCTTTAAAAACCTGAATGTGCCCATTGGATTTTGGGTCCCCATATGCAGTTGGCTCTCAAAAAGTCTCACATGTGGTATCCCTATGATCGGGAGAAGTAACAAAATGTGTTTTGGGGTGTTATTCCACATATACCCATGGCATGTGTGAGAAAAATATATCATTTAATAACAACTTTGTGTTAAAAGAAAAAAAAAATGTTTTTATCATTTTCCAAAAACTTGTGGAAAAAAATAAATCTCATTAAAAGGACAAAAAAAATGAAAACAAAAAATGTTTTTGTCATTTTCCAAAATATAAAATCTTCCATGGACTTAACCTGCTTCCCAGCAACTACCTTGGGCTGTGTACTTTACAAAAAGAGATCATTTGGCATTTTAGTACCTCAAGAAATGTGATGGCAGTCAGAAAGTCAGAGCTTCTTAAATCTGCATAAATTCCAGTGCCATAGTTTGTAGATGCTATAACTTTCACACAAAAAAGTTTTCAAACTTTGCTGTCTTTTTTTATTTATATTGTAAAGCGCTGAGCAAACTGTTGGCGCTATATAAATCCTGCATAATAATAATATTGTAGCAAAAACTTTTTTGCTTTTTTAAAAAGTCCCCGACTCTTTCCAAACACAGTTCCAAAACCCCAATGCACACGTTCCTGCATCAGATAGTAGCTATGCGTGTAGGTGGATGCTGCAGTGATCATCATCTGGAACTGAAAAGCATGTCACCAGCACACCAATGTTTTCCAATATGGGTCCAAAGCTTTAATAAGCAGTGGCGTCACTAGGGGGTGCGGGGTGTGCGAGCTGCACCGGGTGACACCATCACAGAGGGTGACATCCCTCCTGCAGCCCCAGGAACAGCTGTGCCATTCGGCAGAGGGGGTAGGCCCTCTGATTGGACAGTTCCTACTCTACATGTCAGTCCATGAATGGTAATGACCTCGCCCAGAGCCCGCCCCTCTGCATCACACATCACTGGCCGGGCCCTGAACAGGACATCCTTCCGTCTGCCAACACAGGGCCCGGGAGAGGGGTGACACCACGTGTTACCGTACCGTCTGACACCAACCCTAGTGACGCCTCTGTTAATAAGCAATCAATTACAGCAAAAGCAACCCCTTCATCAGGCATGTGACAAGTTGTGTTAACACAGAGAAACTATTTAAAAAAAAAAATCCACCAATCAGTGCAAAGGGAATATGCTACGCCACACCCCTAAAATGTCATATTCCCGCCATATTCTTCTTTAAATCCTGTGTCTTGGCTGTCGCTTGGCAATTTGAAGTTTCAGCTCCCTCCATAAATCATCTATAGGATTAAGGTCTGGAGACTGGCAAGTCCACTCAAAAGTGGAAGCTCCGCTTATTTGCTTCCTCCTCCCCCCCTCCACTGCCATATTTGGCACCTTTTGGGTGGGAGCGGGTACCTGGTTTTGACAGGTATCCGCTCCCACTTCCAGCTCAGTATGCCACGGTGAAGTGAGCCAGATGTTCGGCCCCCTCCTCCATCCTGCAGTCTCCACGGAACTTTCACAGGTCCCAGGAGACTGCCTGACCAATTAGGAAGTGCAGCATGACACGCGCATGCACAGTGGGCACCTGGCTGTGAAGCCGCAAGCTGTGACAGCCTGGTGCCCACAGTAGAGATGCCAGCGTCATGGAGGAAACACCCATCCACGACCCATCTTCATTGTTCTGGCTGAGGGAAGAAGGTTCTCCTCCAAGATCTTACAATACATGGCCCCATCCATTGGCCTCTCAATGCAGCAAAGTCGTCCTGTACCTTTAGCAGAGAAACAGCCCCAAAGCACAATGTTTCAACCTCCGTGCTTGACTGTAGGGATGGTGTTCTTAGGGTCATAGTCAGAATTTTTCTTCCTCCAAACATGGTAAGTCGCGTTAATGCCAAAGAGCTCAATTTTGGTCTCATCTGACCACAGCATGTTTTCCCAATCCTTCTCTGAATCATTTAGATATTCATTGGCAAACTTCAGATGGGCCTGGACATGTTCCTTCTTGAGGAGGGGGACCTTGCGGGCATTGCAGAATTTCAATCCGTATTGTGTCACCAATGGTTTGTTTGGTGACTGTGGTCCCAACTGCCTTGAGATCATTCACATGCTCCTCCCATGTAGTTCTGGGCTGATCCCTAATTTTTCTAATGATCATCCTTACCCCATGAGGCGCAATCTTGCATGGAGCTCCAGACCGAGGGCGATTGATGGTTATTTTGTATTTCTTCCATTTGTGAATAATCGCTCCAACAGTTGTCTCCTTCTCACCAAGCTTCTTGCTGATGGTCTTGTAGCCCATTCCAGCCTTGTGCAAGTCTACAATCCTGTCCCTGATGTCCTCTGACAGCTCTTTAGTCTTGCCCATGGTGGTGTCCAAGAAAGAGATTCTGTGGACAGGTGTCCTTTATACACAGTGAGTTGTCATTAGGAACACCTTCTTACATTGACAGGACTAATCTGTGTACCACATAAGCACATCGCCAGTCTGCGGGAGCCAGAATCATTGATGGTTGGTAGGGGATCAAATACTTATTTTACTCATTGATCCCTCCTGAGATGTGTGCAAACCTGGGAACCAACTACAAGAAATGTCTTACCTCTGTGCTTGCCAACAAGGGTTCCTCCACCAAGTACCAAGTCATGTTTTGCTTGGAGATCAAATACTTATTCTACTGACTGAACTGCAACTCCTTTTATAACAGTCTCCAGACCTTATTCCTATAGAGAATGTATGGAGCAAGCCGAGACTTCGAGTTGCCAAGCGACAGCCAAGAAACCTAAAGGATTTAGAGAAGATCTGCAAAGAAGAGTGGACCAAAATCCCTCCTGAGATGCGTGCAAACCTGGGAACCAACTACAAGGAACGTCTGACCTCTGTGCTCGCCAACAAGGGTTCCTCCACCAAGTACCAAGTCATGTTTTGCTTGGAGATCAAATATTTTTTTCCCTGAACTGCAACTCCATTTATAACAGTCTCCAGACCTTAATCCTATGGAACATTTATGAAGGGAGCCGAGACTTCAAATTGCCAAGTGACAGCCAAGAAACCTTAAGGATTTAGAGAAGATCTGTAAAGAAGAGTGGACCAAAATGCCTCCTGAGAACTCTGCAAACCTGGGAACCAACTAAAAGGAAAGTCTCACCTCTGTGCTCACCAACAAGGGTTCCCTCACCAAGTACCAAGTCATGTTTTGCTTGGAGATCTAATATTATTTTATTCCCTGAACTGCAACTCCATTTATAACAGTCTCCAGACCTTAATTCTATAGAACATTTATGGATGGAGCCGAGACTTCGCGTTGCCTTGCGACAGCCAAGAAACCTTAAGGATTTAGAGAAGATCTGTAAAGAAGAGTGGACCAAAATCCCTCCTGAGATGCCTGCAAACCTGGGAACCAACTACAAAGAACGTCTTAGCTCTGTGCTCGCCAACAAGGGTTCCTTCACCAAGTACCAAGTCATATTTTGCTTGGAGATCAAATACTTATTTTACTCACTGAACTACAACTCCATTTATAACAGTCTCCAGACCTTAATCCTATAGATCATTTATGGATGGAGCCGAGACTTCGAGTTGCCAAGCAACAGCCAAGAAACCTTAAGGATTTAGAGAATATCTGTAAAGAAGAGTGGACCAAAATGCCTCCTGAGATGTCTGCAAATCTGGGAACCGACTACAAGGAACGTCTCACCTCTGTGCTCGCCAACAAGGGTTCCTCCACCAAGTACCAAGTCATGTTTTGCTTTTAAATCAAAAACTTATTTTATTCCCTGAACTGCAACTCCATTTATAACATTTGTATTGTGTTTTTTCTGGATTTTTGGTTGATATTCTGTCTCCATCATTTAAAATACACCTATGATAAAAATCATAGACCCTTCATTTCTTTGTAAGTGGGCAAACATACAAAATCTGCAGGGGATCCAACAATTATTATCCCCACTGGATATTTTTTTTTTGGCAGCTCAGAAGACTTCTTCCTTTATTCAGCCAACAACTGTGTTTTCCTGGTTTTGGCTCCATTCTAAAGTCCCAGTGACACCACGGCATGTCATTGCGCTTATTGAGGACTGGGCATGCGGGACATGTGCTGGGATAATGAGACTGTTTAGTGAATCTTCATTTACCACAGACAATGAAGTGACAGAGTGTAAAATGAATGACCCCCCAGAGACGGAGGTCGGGCATTATCTCCGGAAGGCAGGAGGACAACCAATAATAATAATGATCACACCGATGATGAGAAGGAGATGATGTTTTTAGAGATATTCATCTCCTCGGTGTGGGGGGGGGGGAGGGGGGGCAGGTCTTCTATGTAGAGACGTAGAGACACGGCCATATGAAAAATAAATCCTGCTTATTAAAATCCGGTAGTTAAAGAACCTGAAAACCAAAAATGTGAAATGCTGATTGGGCTGATGACAGCTCCCAGAAACAGGTTAAAGGGCCGGTACGCCTGATATTAGGATTGCCACCTCATCCCTTTAGAAACCCGAACACATATGAACAGAGGCGTCCCTAGGGTTGGTGTCACCCGGTACGGTAACACTTGGTGACACCCCCTCCGACAATCCCCGCAGAATGGATCGGATCTGCGGACTGAGCATAATGGATCGGACTCCGATCCATTATTCTCAATCCGCAGATCCGATCCATTCTGCGGGGATCGTCGGAGGGGGTGTCACCAAGTGTTACCGCACCGGGTGACACCAACCCTAGAGACGCAGCTTACCAGTCATTGGAGGTGGCGGCTGCATTCGTTTTTATGTTTATAGGCTTTTTCCCCTTTATTGTCACCTGGTGATCCTGCCACTAACACACGTCCGGTCCTAGGGTTACAATTAATGATCAGATGGCAACTGTCACTTAGCCAGTGTGGAGGGGCCTGGGGGGGCCAGGGCTGAGCTGTGCTCTGTGTGCCTTATGGCCGGCTCAGGAGTGAGCATGCACAAGTGCCCCCATAGCAAGTGGCTTGCTATAGGGGCACTTGGTGGGAAGGAGTCAGGAGAACCAGTGGGGGGACCCCAGAAGAGGAGGATCAGGGCTGCTCTGTGCATTCATGCAGATCCCATCCATCCTGCAGGGATCGTTGGCTTTCTTTACAACTTACCTTTACATGGAGCGGGTCCGGTGTCACCCTGTATAGGTTGCATGCCGACGATCCCCGCAGGATGGTTTGGATCTGCAGATTGAGCATAATGGATTGGAGTCTGATGCATTATGCTCCCCAATCCGCAGATCCCATCCATCCTGCGGGGATCGTCGGCATGCAACCTATACGGGGGTGACACCAGACCCGCTCCACGTAAAGGTAAGTTGTAAAGAAAGCCGGCGATCCCCGCAGGATGGATCGGATCCATCCTGTGGGGATCGTTGGCTTGCTTTACAACTTATCTTTTCATGGAGCAGGTCCATGCGGTCGGTGTCACCCGGTGTGGGCGGCACCCCCCGCACCTGCCTCGGGACGCCACTGCATATGAATGACACGGGTTCTGGGGCTGATTGTGGTGGTAATTAAACTCACTTAGTGACTTATCTGCATGAAATGATCCTCAGAGCTGGGGGTGTATTTACCACAAGGCAAACAAGGCATTTGCCTAGGGCACCATTTTTCAGGGGGGCAGCACCACCCTCCTGGAAGTAGGGATGGAAGAAGGGACACATGCGGCTTGGGGACCGGATGAGATCTGAGAGAGGCTGCGAGCTGCTTGACTCTCCTTCCCAGGGATGTCCAGAGCTGGGAGGGGGGTGGCCGGTGTATGGGGGGCGATGGTAGTGGAAGGCTCTCTCGGGTGGGGCAGGGGTTTTATTGGTCAATGTCAGGATCTCTCGGCAAGGGGGGGGGCAAATTTTGTGTTGGGGGGCAGCTCAAAACCTAAATACACCACTGCTAAGAGCCTAGAAAGGTACGTAAAGAACGTCACACGGACTGGTGGTGGGAGATGCTGGAGGGACTCACTTGAGGTGCTGACTGTGGATTATTTAGATTATTTGGGGTTTCCGAACTTTCTTAACAAAGGCCCAGTTTACTGACCTTCAGACTTTTTGGGGGGGGGGGGGTGCTGGACTGTGGCCATTGGGAGTAGAAATATCAGTGGGAGTAAACAGTGCATCTTTGGTACTGGGGGAGGAATAGTGCTCTGTTGGTGTCAGTGGGAGGAATAGTGCCCTTTGATTTGGTGTCAGTGGGGGGAATAGTGCCCTTTGATTGGTGTTAGTGGGGGAATAGTGCCCCATGGTTGGTATCAGTAGAGGGAATAGCGCCCCGTTGTTGGTGAAATGCATTTTTATAACAAAATATATGAAAAATATTTTTAAAAACACATTTTCAAATATACTGAATGTTTTTAAAAATACATGTAATCTACATTTTTGGAATGCATTTACAAATATATGTAAAAATATATGTTTAAATTATTCTTTTATATGTTAATCTGAATAATATATTTTAAAAAAATATATTTAAAAAAATATTTTTCGTATATAAAAAAACTCATTTCAACATGCAGTATATATATATGTTAAAAAACATATGTAACATAATATAACATATACCATAATATAACATATTTAACACACACATATATATATATTACAGTGGGGCAAACAAGTATTTAGTCCCCACCAATTGTACAAGTTCTCCCACTTACAGAGATGAGAGAGGCCTGTAATTGGCATCATAGGGAGACCTCAACTATGAGAGACAAAATGAGAAAACAAATCCAGACAATCACATTGGCTGATCTGGAAAGAATTTATTTGCAAATTATGGTGGAAAATAAGTATTTGGTCACCTACAAACAAGCAAGATTTCTGGCTCTCACAGACCTGGACCTTCTTCTTTAAGAGGCTCCTCTGTCCTGCACTCATTACCTGTATCAATGGCACCTGTTTGAACTTGTTATCAGTATAAAAGACACCTGTCCACAACCTCAAACAGTCACACTCCAAACTCCACTATGGTGAAGACCAAAGAGCTGTCGAAGGACACCAGAAACAAAACTGTAGACCTGCACCAGGCTGGGAAGACTGAATCTGCAATAGGCAAGCAGCTTGGTGTGAACAAATCAACTGTGGGAGCAATAATTAGAAAATGGAAGACATACAAGACCACTGATAATCTCCCTCGATCTGGGGCTCCACGCAAGATCTCACCCCGTGGGGTCAAAATGATCACAAGAACGGTGAGCAAAAATCCCAGGACCACACAGGGGGACCTAGTGAATGACCTGCAGAGAGCTGGGACCAACGTAACAAAGGCTACCATCAGTAACACACTACGCCGCCAGGGACTCAGATCCTACAGTGCCAGACGGGTCCCTCTGCTTAAGCCAGTACATATCTGGGCCCGTCTGAAGTTTGCTAGAGAGCATTTGGATGATCCAGAAGAGGATTGGGAGAATGTCATATGGTCAGATGAAACACAACTCGCCGTGTTTTGAGGAGAGAGAATGCTGAGTTGAATCCAAAGAACACCATACCTACTGTGAAGCATGGGGGTGGCAACATCATGCTTTGGGGCTGTTTCTCCACAAAGGGACCAGGACGACTGATCCATGTACAGGACAGAATGAATGGGGCCATGTATCGTGAGATTTTGAGTGCAAACCTCCTTCCATCAGCAAGGGCATTGAAGATGAAATGTGGCTGGGTCTTCCAACATGACAATGATCCCAAACATACCGCCCGGGCAACGAAGGAGTGGCTTCGTAAGAAGCATTTCAAGGTCCTGGAGTGGCCTAGCCAGTCTCCAGATCTCAACCCCATAGAAAACCTTTGGAGGGAGTTGAAAGTCCGTGTTGCCCAGCGACAGCCCCAAAACATCACTGCTCTAGAGGAGATCTGCATGGAGGATGGGCCAACATACCAGCAACAGTGTGTGCCAACCTTGTGAGGACTTCCAGGAAACGTCTGACCTCTGTCATTGCCAACAAAGGATATATAACAAAGTATTGACATGAACTTTTCATATTCACCAAATACTTATTTTCCACCATAATTTGCAAATAAATTCTTTCCAGATCAGCCAATGTGATTGTCTGGACTTGTTTTCTCATTTTGTCTCTCATAGTTGAGGTCTCCCTATGATGCCAATTACAGGCCTCTCTCATCTTTGTAAGTGGGAGAACTTGCACAATTGGTGGCTGACTAAATACTTGTTTGCCCCACTGTATATAGGAAATATATTTTTTTAAATATATTCTTCAGATTTTTTTTAATATATATATATATATTAAAAAAATCTGAAGAATATATTTAAAAAAATATATTTAAAAAAATATATTTCCTATATAATATATATATACATATATATATAAAGATCTTCATATTTGCCCGGGCCACAAGGCTGCAAGCACAGTCACAGGAAGCACCGACCTTCATAAGTCAGTGTGCCAAAAGACCATCCTGTGTACACCGGGAGCTGTACAACTGGTGCTATTCTGACCATGCGTGTTACCATGTCTGCTATTTCATCATTGACAACAAGTTAGAACAAAGAGAAAACATGAAATCCTGCGAGAAGGATTGGAAATCCTGCAGCGCCCACAAGGTCCCCCTCCTCAAGAAGGAACATGTACAGACCTGTCTGAAGTTTGCCAATGAATATCTAAATGATTCAGAGAAGGATTGGGAAAAAGTACTGTGGTCAGATGAGACCAAAATTGAGCTCTTTGGCATTAACTTGACTCGCCGTGTTTGGAGGAAGAAAAATGCTGACTATGACCCTAAGAACACCATCCCTACAGTCAAGCATGAAGGGGGAAATATTATGCTTTGGGGCTGTTTCTCTGCTAAAGGTACAGGCCGACTTTGGGCATTGAGGGGCCAATGGACGGGGCCATGTATTGTAAAATCTTTGATGAGAACCTTCTTCCCTCAGCCAGAACACTGAAGATGGGTCATGGATGGGTCTTCCAGCATGAAAATGACCCACCAAGGCAACAAAGAAGTGGCTCAAGAAGAAGCACATTAAGGTCATGGAGTGGTCTAGCCAGTCTCCAGACCTTAATCCTACAGAAAATTTATGAAGGGAGCTGAAACTTCGAGTTGCCAAGCGACAGCCAAGAAACCTTCAGGATTTAGAGAAGATCTATAAAGAAGAGTGGACCAAAATCCCTCCTGAGATGTCTGCAAACCTGGGAACCAACTACAAGGAACATCTCACCTCTGTGCTTGCCACCAAGGGTTCCTCCACCAAGTACCAAGTCATGTTTTGCTTGGGGATCAAATACTTATTTTACTCACTGAACTACAAATCCATTTATAACAGTCTCCAGACGTTAATCCTATAGAACATTTATGGAGGGAGCCAAGACTTTGAGTTGCCAAGTGACAGCCAAGAAACCTTAAGGATTAAGAGAAGATCTATAGAGAAGAGTGGACCAAAATGCCTCCTGAGATGTCTGCAAACCTGGCAACCAACTACAAGGAACGTCTTACCTCTGTGCTCGCCAACAAGGGTTCCTCTACCAAGTACTAATTCATGTTTTGCTTGGGGATCAAATACTTATTTTACTCTCCGAACTGCAACTCCATTTATGACAGTCTCCAGACATTAATTCTATAGAACATTTATGGATGGAGCCGAAACTTTGAGTTGCCAAGTGGCAGCCAAGAAACCTTAAGGATTAAGAGAAGATCTGTAGAGAAGAGTGGACCAAATACCCTCCTGAGATGTGTGCAAACCTGGGAACCAACCACAAGAAATGTCTCACCTCAGTGCTTGCCAACAAGTGTTCCTCCACCAAGTATTATTATTATTATACAGGATTTATGGCGCCAACAGTTTGCTCAGCGCTTTACAATATAACGGGAGACAATACAGCAACAATACAGTTCAATACAAGAGGGATAGGAGGGCCCTGATCCTGGGAGCTTACAATCTAGGAGGGAGGGGCTGGTGGTACAAGTACTAAGTCATGTTTTTCTTGGGGATCAAATACTTATTTTACTCCCTGAACTGCAACTCCATTTATAACATTTGTATTGTGTTTATTCCATTTATAACAGTCTCCAGACCTTAATCCTATGGAACATTTATGAAGGGAGCCGAAACTTCGAGTTGCCAAGCGACAGCCAAGAAACCTTAAGGATTTAGAGAAGATCTGTAAAGAAGAGTGGACCAAAATGCCAAAATGCCTCCTGAGATGTCTGCAAACCTGGGAACCGACTACAAGGAACATCTCACCTCTGTGCTCGCCAACAAGGGTTCCTCCACCAAGTACTAAGTCATGTTTTGCTTGGAGATCAAATACTTATTTTACTCCCTGAACTGCAACTCCATTTATAACATTTGTATTGTGTTTTTTTCTGTATTTTTGGTTGATATTCTGTCTCCATCATTTAAAATACACCTATGATGAAAATTATAGACCCTTCATTTCTTTGTAAGCGGGCAAACGTACAAAATCTGCAAGGGGATCAAATCATTTCCCCTACGTTTCCTGTAGGTGGTTACCAGGTTTGCACACATCTCAGGAGGCATTTTGGTCCACTCTTCCTGTAAATGTTAACCACATAATTATCAAACAACGGAGGATAAAAGAACAAAAGTAACAACATCCCTTTTAATGTGGTAACATTGTTCCTATATGGAGAGCAGCTGACGCACATATTGCCACAACAAGGAGGCGTCCTGCGTACGGCGTGGGAAAGACGCCCCGCGGAGCCGACGAATGTATAACAAGAGTCCGATTGGTCTTCCCAGGGCGCTTGTACTCCATAATATTTAGGAAGGGATGAGGTCCCAGGGGAGGCCGCAGCTTCCATCATCTGACTCTTCGCCGCCGTAATCTCCTTCACAACGACTGGCTGTAAATCTGCATCCATCACCGGCTCGGCTATTCACACTGAATTAACAAGCCGCCGCAGTCTTAATTACTTTGTCAAAGATGAAAAATAGTAATTGATTCACTCCTCGATCACATCGCCATCACTCTCTGCGCGGAGATAAGAAGCTCGGAGGGAGGAAGAGGGACAAGGACCTGAACCGACGTCAAAGAAGAGGCCTGTGTGGGATTATTACGGACATCGGCTTTTTAAATAAAACTCTAATTTCTCATTTAAAAAAAAATGTGAAGTGCATCTAAACCCAAGACCAAAAATGTAATATATTGCAGTCAGTGGCGTCCCGAGGCAGGTGCAGAGGATGCGGCCCACACCGACCGCACGGGGTGACACCGGACCCGCTCCAAGGAAAGGTAAGTTGTAAAGCAAGCCGACGATCCCCGCAAGATTGATCGGTTCCATCCTGCGGGGATCGTCGGCTTTCTTTACAACTTACCTTTTCGTGGAGCGGGTCCGGTGTCACCCCGTATAGGTTGCATGACGACGATCCCCGCAGGATGGATGGGATCTGCGGATTGGGGAGCTTAGTGGATCGGACTCCAATCTATTATTCTCAATCCGCAGATCCGAACCATTCTTTGGGGATCGTCACATGATCTCCCCCGTACTATGACCTCCGATGCCCTCTGCACTGTGCCCTCCTGATCTCCCCCATACTATGGCCTCCAATGCCCTCTGCACTGTGCCCTCCTGATCTCCCCCCTTACTATGACCTCCAATGCCCTCTGTACTGTGCCCTCCTGATCTCCCCCCGTACTATGATCTCCAACGCCCTCTGCACTGTGCCCTCCTGATCTCCCCCATACTATGATCTCCAATGCCCTCTGCACTGTGCTCTCCTGATCTCCCCCGTACTATGACCTCCGATGCCCTCTACACTGTGCCCTCCTGATCTCCCCCGTACTATGACCTCCGATGCCCTCTACACTGTGCCCTCCTGATCTCCCCTGTACTATGATCACTGATGCCCTCTGTACTGTGCCCTCCTGATCTCCCCCATACTATGACCTCCGATGCCCTCTGCACTGTGCCCTCCTGATCTCCCCCCCGTGCTATGACCTCCGATGCCCTCTGCACTGTGCCCTCCTGATCTCCCCCGTACTATGATCTCCAATGCCCTCTGCACTGTGCCCTCCTGATCTCCCCCGTACTATGACCTCAGATGCCCTCTACACTGTGCCCTCCTGATCTCCCCTGTACTATGACCTCTGATGCCCTCTGTACTGGGCCCTCCTGATCTCCCCCGTACTATGACCTCCGATGCCCTCTGCACTGTGCCCTCCTGATCTCCCCCCGTACTATGACCTCTGATGCCCTCTGCACTGTGCCCTCCTGATCTCCCCTGTACTATGATCACTGATGCCCTCTGTACTGTGCCCTCCTGATCTCCCCCATACTATGACCTCCGATGCCCTCTGTACTGTGCCCTCCTGATCTCCCCCATACTATGACCTCCGATGCCCTCTACACTGTGCCCTCCTGATCTCCCCCCCGTACTATGACCTCCGATGCCCTCTGCACTGTGCCCTCCTGATCTCCCCCGTACTATGACTTCCAATGCCCTCTACATTGTGCCCTCCTGATCTTTTCTGTACTATGACCTCTGATGCCCTTTGCACTGTGCCCTCCTGATCTCCCCTGTACTATGACCTTCGATGCCCTCTGCACTGTGCCCTCCTGATCTCCCCTGTACTATGATCTCCGATGCCCTCTGCACTGTGCCCTCCTGATCTCCCCCGTACTATGACCTCAGATTCCCTCTACACTGTGCCCTCCTGATCTCCCCCGTACTATGACCTCTGATGCCCTCTGTACTGGGCCCTCCTGATCTCCCTCGTACTATGACCTCCGATGCCCTCTGCACTGTGCCCTCCTGATCTCCCCCGTACTATGACCTCCGATGCCCTCTGTACTGGGCCCTCCTGATCTCCCCCCTGTACTATGACCTCCGATGCCCTCTGCACTGTGCCCTCCTGATCTCCCCCGTACTATGACCTTCGATGCCCTCTGCACTGTGCCCTCCTGATCTCCCCCGTACTATGATCTCCAATGTCCTCTGCACTGTGCCCTCCTGATCTCCCCCGTACTATGACCTCCGATGCCCTCTGTACTGTGCCTTCCTGATCTCCCCCCGTACTATGACCTCCGATGCCCTCTGTACTGTGCCCTCCTGATCTCCCCCATACAATGACCTCCGATGCCCTCTGCACTGTGCCCTCCTGATCTCCCCCCCGTACTATGACCTCCGATGCCCTCTGCACTGTGCCCTCCTGATCTCCCCCGTACTATGACTTCCAATGCCCTCTACACTGTGCCCTCCTGATCTTTTCTGTACTATGACCTCTGATGCCCTCTGCACTGTGCCCTCCTGATCTCCCCCATACTATGACCTCCGATGCCCTCTACACTGTGCCCTCCTGATCTCCCCCGTACTATGACCTCCGATGCCCTCTGCACTGTGCCCCCCCCCCACCACCAAACTGTGCCCTTTGTGTTGATTAGTATTTGATTTTTCCTTTTTGTTTAAAATCGATTTTATTGAAAGTACTATTAAATATATGTTTGATTCTATCAAATATTCATTCATTCATTCTTGAGAGTAAGTGCATAAAATGAGGAAGGCTAGTAGGGACCCCAGTGCATTACTTTGCCCAGGGGCCCATGATGTCACTGAGATAGCCCTGCTCACAGGTATGGTCTGTACATAGATATATTGGACCGAGCTGAAAGAATGGAACTAGGCAAAAATATCCATAAATGGTTAGCACTTCCGCCTGGCAGTACTCGGGTGGTTGGTTTGAATCCCAACTACGGCACCACCTGCCTGGAGTTTGCATGTTCTCCCTGTGCTTGCGTGGGTTTCCTATCACACTCCAAAGACATGCTGGTAGGTTAATTGGATCCTGTCTACATTGGCCCTACTAGGATCGTTGGTTTGAATCCCAATCACGGCACCACCTGCCTGGAGTTTGCATGTTCCCCCTGTGCCTATGTGGGTTTCCTCCGGGTACTCCGGTTTCCTCCCACACTCCAAAAGACATGCTGGTAGGTGAATTGGCTCCTGTCTAAATTGGCCTTAGTATGTGTATGTATGAATGTGAGTTAGGGACCTTAGATTGTACGCTCCTTGGGGGCGGGGACTGATGTGAATGTACAATATATATGTAAAGCGCTGCATACACTGATGGCGCTATATAAGTACCTATAAAAATGAAATAAATACCTGGAATTCATATTTAACCCCTTGGCGCCTGCCTTCCCAGACCTTTAAGGGGTTTGTGATGCTGGGAGGTGAGGTGGGGTTAAGGGTCATGTGACTGCCGCGATGGGCAGTCTCAGTGGTCACATGATCAGAAAGATCCCGATCGCTCTTGCACCAATAAATGTGCCGGAAGCGCGCTCTCGGCACGTGTTTGTTTATATTGGGTATAGGCGGCGTCTCGGTGCCAAGGCCGCCTATTTGCCTAGCATTGGCGCCAACAAGTTAAGAATCATTTACAAAATGTACATATATTTTCACACCACATTCGTACGCCGTTCGTTCTACTTGGTAACATTTTGCAAATAATTCGCTTTACCGCTCTTCTTGTCTTATTGCAGATCTACAGAGAGAACACTAGAAAGGGAATATCAGTAAAAACAATATACAATTTGGCTTTTTGCTCATTTTTTTTCTCGGCAGCTGTTCAGGAAGGGTGGTGATTGCACTGCCTGAGGGTGCACTTGAAATCCTTAAGAAACAGGATCTGGAAAACACAGCGGTGTGACATGAGGTGTGAAAGTCGTAGACATTATCTTCCATGAAATGTTAGAGAATAATACCGCCAGACAATGAGACCCTACAGGTGACGGCAGGGGGGGACTAATGGAGTCAAAAAGTCCTCCAACCGAAACAGTGTCTAGAGCAGTGAAGTCTTCTTACAACATAATGTATTCATCACATAATCCCAAAAAATATCCCGACATCACATATCCCAAAAATAGAAGAATTATTCCTCGTAAAAAAAAAGGAGGCGGAGCCATGCAAATCATTTCCTTGTGGGTTATTTTAACTGTTTTGATGCCAGAGCTGTGTGTTTGTTTTAAAAAAATCATTTTAGACCTGAAGATTATGTAGCTCCTCCCCTCCCCAAATTTTTTAATAATATTTTCTGAAAGCAGACACACTAGAGCAGGGGTGTCAAACTGGCGGCCCTCCAGCTGCTGCCAAACTACAAGTCCCATCATGCCTCTGCCTTTGGGAGTCATGCTTGTAACTGTCACTCTTGCAGTGCCTCATGGGACTTGTAGCTTGGCAACAGCTGGAGGGCCGCCAGTTTGACACCCGTGCTCCAGATCATCCTTTTTTCAACACAGAGTAACCCTTGAAACAACATTCCGGTCTCAGGGAACCCCTGCGAAAAATGTCCAAATCTACAACTCTTGATACATTAGTGTGATGGTCAGTGACAAGAATGCTCCTCACACTTGTGGTCAGTGAGAAGGTTCCGAGATGCTGCCTAGGATGGACATCCAGGGACAGCTTAGTAAAAAACGTGACTGGCCCAGCAAATTCGGGACAGTTGGAAAGTATGATATAAGGCAAAATTATCATGGGGTCCAAATGCACCTGGGGCCCATGGGGCATGCCCATGCATTTAGATGACCAGGCACGTGGGATCCCTCTAGATCAGGGGTGACAAACTGGCGGCCCTCCGGCTGCTGCTAAACTACAAGTCCCATCATGCCTCTACCTTTGGGAGTCATGCTTGTAACTGTCACTTGCAATGCCTCATGGGACTTGTAGTTTGGCAACAGCTGGAGGGCCGCCAGTTTGACACCTGTACCCTAGAGAATAAAATGGTAGCAGTTCAAATTTTTTAATGTCCCATTTAGGAGGGCAACGGTTTATGAAAAATTTCAGTAAAAAATTCACAAAAGTTAATTTTAGGGCACACAAATGCAGTAAATTACTCAATTTTTGACATATGAAAGATGAGCATACGCCGAGGAAATGGATACCAAACATGTCATCCCGGAGTGCCCATAAAAGGGAGATGGACTTCAGTACCCTATATTTTCCATAGGTGGCGGTTATAAAGCCCTTACGGGTCATCAGCTTGGAGTTACCTGTGAATAATGGGCCGGGAAGCTTTGCTGTTGCTCTGGTGTGTGCGGCGATATGTAGCATGTGTAGCGCACACAGGAACCCCCAATGTGTGCATTTATGTTGGTACATTCATGAATTAAGGAGTGGGTGGGGGGAGGGCTAAAAAAACATTTTAAGGGGGATTTTAGGTGCTTGGGTGCAACTTACATTTTTTACAGTTTAATTATTTTTTTTGTTGTTTTTATCGCATAGTGATAGTCTCCTATGTGATGCATATCTTGGTGACAGGTTCTCTTTAAGAGAGGGTCCAAGACCCTCGATGTCTCACCTGTTCTCCAGGTAAACTAACAGAGTGCAGATCGTGTTTCTGGAAGTGACGGAAGGGGGGCTCTGATTTGATGGGGTACTCTAATGAATAGGGGTGACTGTGATGAAAAGGGGGGGGCTTCTGATGTGATGAGGGACTCTGATTTGATTGGGTACTCTTATGAATAGGGGTGACTCTGATGTAAAGGGGGGCTTCTGATGTGATGAGGGACTCTGATTTGATTGGGTACTCTCATGAGTAGGGGTGACTCTGATGTAAAGGTGGGCTTCTCATGTGATGAGGGACTCAGATTTGATTGGGTACTCTCATGAATAGGGGTGACTCTGATGTAAAGGGGGGCTTCTCATGTGATGAGGGACTCTGATTTGATGGGGTACTTTCATGAGTAGGGGTGACTCTGATGTAAATGGGGCTTCTCATGTGATGAGGGACTCTGATTTGATGGGGTACTCTCATGAATAGGGGTGACTCTGATGTAAAGGGGGGCTTCTCATGTGATGAGGGACTCTGATTTGATGGGGTACTCTCATGAATAGGGGTGACTCTGATGTAAAGGGGGGCTTCTCATGTGATGAGGGACTCTGATTTGATGGGGTACTCTCATGAATAGGGGTGACTCTGATGTAAAGGGGGGCTTCTCATGTGATGAGGGACTCTGATTTGATGGGGTACTTTCATGAGTAGGGGTGACTCTGATGTAAAGGGGGGCTTCTCATGTGATGAGGGACTCTGATTTGATGGGGTACTTTCATGAGTAGGGGTGACTCTGATGTAAAGGGGGGCTTCTCATGTGATGAGGGACTCTGATTTGATGGGGTACTCTCATGAGTAGGGGTGACTCTGATGTAAATGGGGCTTCTCATGTGATGAGGGACTCTGATTTGATGAGGTACTCTCATGAATAGGGGTGACTCTGATGTAAAGGGGGCTTCTCATGTGATGAGGGACTCTGATTTGATGGGGTACTTTCATGAGTAGGGGTGACTCTGATGTAAAGGGGGGCTTCCGATGTGATGAGGGACTCTGATTTGATGGGGTACTGTCATGAACAGCAGGGACCCTGGTGTAAAAGGGGGGGGGGGCTTTGATGAGAGGGGGACTCTGACATGATGGGGGACTTCTGATGTGATGGGGGCTCTCTGCTGTGATGAGGGACTCTGGTTTGATGGGGTGCTTTCATGAGTAGGTAGGATGCTTGTGTTGGGGGGGGGCTCTGATGTGATGGGGGGACCAGCGATGTGAAGGTGGAGGGTTGGATATGAAATAAATTGCATCAAGGTGTGAATTGTCCCAGGCTCACGAATAGGGGTGACTCAGATGTGATGGGAGACTCTAAAGTGATGTGATGAGGGACTCTGGCTTGATGGGTACTTTCATGAATGGGGGGGAACACTAGTGTTAAGGTGGACTCTGATGGGATGGGGGACTCATGTGATGGGAGACCAGGGGCGGACTGACCATTTGGAAACTTGGGCACTGCCCGAGGGCCCGGGGTCACTAGGGGGCCCCATGAGATGCCCCTGGTACCTTTTTCATAGGCTCTTTTGAGTTTGGGCAAGGACACAGGGGCCCCATGATTTCCTATTGCCCGGGGGCCCCATGAGTTGTCAGTCCGCCCCCAGTTGGGGGTCAGTCGCAGCAGACAATCGGAGTCGTTCCGGTGATGGAGTCCAGGCGATGGCGGGGAAGCATCTGTGCCGCGTTCCGCTCGGCTGGCGTGACGATTCTCCGTGTAACAGCTGATTAGCCCCCTAATGCCGTTCTCTCTGCTAACGACCTGCGACGAGGCGGGCGGCCGCCATCTCCACCTTCTGCTTCCTTCCGTGGGCTGCGCCTCGCAGGAGAATCGCAGTAAAACGCAGAACTCTTCCCTGGCCCGGCGGGATTTCTTCTCACTCGCAGCATGCGCCTGAAATTGGGTGAAATTCGGAGAAACGCAGGCGGTGTCTGTGGAGGTGCAGCTCGTTGAGGTGCGATATTGTGCATTTTTAACCCCTTCGTGTCCAAAATCACACAAACCTGAATCCCCCCCTTAACTGATGTGATGAGAGGACCTCTGATGTGATGGGGGAACCTCTGATGTGATGAGAGGACCTCTGATGTGATGGGGGAACCTCTGATGTGATGAGAGGACCTCTGATGTGATGGGGGAACCTCTGATGTGATGAGAGGACCTCTGATGTGATGGGGGGAACCTCTGATGTGACGGGGGAACTTCTGATGTGATGAGAGGACCTCTGTTGTGATGGGGGACCTCTGATGTGACGGGGGAACTTCTCATGTGATCGGGAACCTCTGATGTTATTGGGGAACCTCTGATGTGATGGAAGACCTCTGATGTGATGGGGAACCTCTGATGTGATGGGGGAACCTCTGATGTGATGGGAGACCTCTGAAGTGATGGGGGAACCTCTGATGTGATGGGGGAACCTCTGATGTGATGGGAGACCTCTGATGTGATGAGAGGAACTCTGATGTAACGAGGAGACCTCAGATGCGATGGGGTAACCTCTGATGTGACGAGGAGACCACAGATATGATGGGGGAACCTCTGATGTGATGAGAGGACCTCTGATGTAAAGGGGGAACCTCTGATGTGATGGGGGAACCTCTGATGTGATGAGAGGACCTCTGATGTGATGGGGGAACCTCTGATGTGATGAGAGGACCTCTGCCAGGGAGACCTCTGATGTGACGAGGAGACCACAGATGTGATGGGGGAACCTCTGATGTGATGGGGAACATCTGATGTGATGGGGGAACCTCTGATGTGATGGGGAACATCTGATGTGATGGGGAGACCTCAGATGTGATGGGGAGACCTCTGATGCAAAGGGGGAACCTCTGATGTGATGGGGAAACCTCAGATGTGATGGGGGAACCTCAGTTGTGATGAGAGGACTTCTGATCTGATGAGAAGACTTCTGATGTGATGGGGGAACCTCTGATTTGATGAGGGGACTCATGAAAACAGGGGACTCTGATGTGAAGGGGGAACTCTGATGTAAAGGGGGGGGTTCGTAAGGGGGGGGCTTCTGATGTGAAGTTAATTACATCAAAGCAGTGGTTTGCATTGTCCCAATCTCACGTTTCCCGATAACGTTCATTTTTTTTATCACCGTTCTCCGGGGTGCCTCTCGATTCTGCGCACTTTGGAAGGTCGCTGTGAGGCGGAGCCTCCACAATATTCTTGTAATAATGGGGGAGCAGAAAATAATTCCACACCAAACATCCAGATTCGCTGTATTTGCATTCCATAAAGAAAGGCCGACACATTTCTGGGGGTTCCTAAGGGGGCCTTTCATCAGGCTAAAAAAGAAAAGAATTACATTCAATCTAAAATAATGAAAAATAAAAATGAATCAATAATAAATCGAAGAAGAAATCTGCTGGAGGAGAATGAGCTGCAATGAGAACAGCGGGAGCACAGGCGAGAAATGATGGAGTGAGACATTGTAACAATCGTGTAATCAGTGAAACCGACGTGATTCGCCAGAGGATCTACGGGAAATAGTAACTAAAAGACAAGAGAAGAGTTTAGCTGGGGACTCGGTGGGGGGTAATAACGAGGTTTACAAGGTGAAGTACTTGAAGTAGGAGAAGGATCGGCTTTTCTCAACATTTTTACCAAAGAGGAACTCTTAAACAATTATCAGGTCTTGGGGAACCCCTACTAAAATCAATTGATAGAGGTCGGTGGAACAAATGTCCCTTACATTGGGGGTCAGTGGAAAGAATGCTCCTAACATTGGTGGTCAGTGGGAAGAATGTCCCTTACATTGGTGATCAGTGGGAAGAATGTCCCTTACATTGGGGGTCAGTGGGAAGAATGTCCCTTACATTGGGGGTCAGTGGGAAGAATGTCCCTTACATTGGTGATCAGTGGGAAGAATGTCCCTTACATTGGGGGTCAGTGGGAAGAATGCTCCTTACATTGGTGATCAGTGGGAAGAATGTCCCTTACATCGGGGGTCAGTGGGAAGAATGTCCCTTACATTGGGGGGTCAGTGGGAAGAATGCCCCTTACATCGGTGATCAGTGGGAAGAATGTCCCTTACATCGGTGATCAGTGGGAAGAATGCCCCTTACATCGGTGATCAGTGGGAAGAATGTCCCTTACATCGGGGGTCAGTGGGAAGAATGTCCCTTACATTGGGGGGTCAGTGGGAAGAATGTCCCTTACATTGGGGGTCAGTGGGAAGAATGTCCCTTACATTGGGGGGTCAGTGGGAAGAATGCCCCTTACATTGGTGGTCAGTGGGAAGAATGTCCCTTACATTGGGGGTCAGTGGGAAGAATGTCCCTTACATTGGTGGTCAGTGGGAAGAATGCTCCTTACATTGGTGGTCAGTGGGAAGAATGCCCCTTACATTGGTGGTCAGTGGGAAGAATGTCCCTTACATTGGTGGTCAGTGGGAAGAATGCTCCTTACATTGGGGGTCAGTGGGAAGAATGCTCCTTACATTGGGGGTCAGTGGGAAGAATGTCCCTTACATTGGGGGTCAGTGGGAAGAATGCTCCTTACATTGGGGGTCAGTGGGAAGAATGCCCCTTACATTGGGGGTCAGTGGGAAGAATGCCCCTTACATTGGGGGTCAGTGGGAAGAATGTCCCTACAATGGCGGTCAGTGGGAAGAATGTCCCTTACATTGGGGGTCAGTGGGAAGAATGTCCCTTACATTGGTGATCAGTGGGAAGAATGTCCCTTACATTGGTGATCAGTGGGAAGAATGTCCCTTACATTGGTGGTCAGTGGGAAGAATGTCCCTTACATTGGTGATCAGTGGGAAGAATGTCCCTTACATTGGGGGTCAGTGGGAAGAATGTCCCTTACATTGGGGGTCAGTGGGAAGAATGTCCCTTACATTGGGGGGTCAGTGGGAAGAATGCCCCTTACATCGGTGATCAGTGGGAAGAATGCCCCTTACATCGGTGATCAGTGGGAAGAATGCCCCTTACATTGGGGGGTCAGTGGGAAGAATGCCCCTTACATTGGTGGTCAGTGGGAAGAATGTCCCTTACATTGGGGGGTCAGTGGGAAGAATGCCCCTTACATCGGTGATCAGTGGGAAGAATGCCCCTTACATCGGTGATCAGTGGGAAGAATGTCCCTTACATCGGTGATCAGTGGGAAGAATGTCCCTTACATCGGGGGTCAGTGGGAAGAATGTCCCTTACATTGGGGGGTCAGTGGGAAGAATGTCCCTTACATTGGGGGTCAGTGGGAAGAATGTCCCTTACATTGGGGGGTCAGTGGGAAGAATGCCCCTTACATTGGTGGTCAGTGGGAAGAATGCCCCTTACATTGGTGGTCAGTGGGAAGAATGTCCCTTACATTGGTGGTCAGTGGGAAGAATGCTCCTTACATTGGGGGTCAGTGGGAAGAATGCTCCTTACATTGGGGGTCAGTGGGAAGAATGTCCCTTACATTGGGGGTCAGTGGGAAGAATGCTCCTAACATTGGTGGTCAGTGGGAAGAATGTCCCTTACATTGGTGATCAGTGGGAAGAATGTCCCTTACATTGTGGGTCAGTGGGAAGAATGTCCCTTACATTGGTGATCAGTGGGAAGAATGTCCCTTACATTGGGGGTCAGTGGGAAGAATGTCCCTTACATTGGGGGTCAGTGGGAAGAATGTCCCTTACATTGGGGGGTCAGTGGGAAGAATGTCCCTTACATTGGGGGTCAGTGGGAAGAATGTCCCTTACATTGGGGGTCAGTGGGAAGAATGTCCCTTACATTGGGGGGTCAGTGGGAAGAATGCCCCTTACATCGGTGATCAGTTGGAAGAATGCCCCTTACATCGGTGATCAGTGGGAAGAATGTCCCTTACATCGGGGGTCAGTGGGAAGAATGTCCCTTACATTGGGGGGTCAGTGGGAAGAATGTCCCTTACATTGGGGGTCAGTGGGAAGAATGTCCCTTACATTGGGGGGTCAGTGGGAAGAATGCCCCTTACATTGGTGGTCAGTGGGAAGAATGTCCCTTACATTGGGGGGTCAGTGGGAAGAATGCCCCTTACATTGGTGGTCAGTGGGAAGAATGCCCCTTACATTGGTGGTCAGTGGGAAGAATGTCCCTTACATTGGGGGTCAGTGGGAAGAATGCTCCTTACATTGGGGGTCAGTGGGAAGAATGCCCCTTACATTGGGGGTCAGTGGGAAGAATGCCCCTTACATTGGGGGTCAGTGGGAAGAATGTCCCTACAATGGCGGTCAGTGGGAAGAATGTCCCTTACATTGGGGGTCAGTGGGAAGAATGTCCCTTACATTGGGGGTCAGTGGGAAGAATGCTCCTAACATTGGGGGTCAGTGGGAAGAATGTCCCTTACATTGGGGGTCAGTGGGAAGAATGTCCCTTACATTGGGGGGTCAGTGGGAAGAATGCTCCTTACATTGGGGGTCAGTGGGAAGAATGTCCCTTACATTGGGGGGTCAGTGAGAAGAATGCTCCTTACATTGGTGGTCAGTGGGAAGAATGTCCCTTACATTGGGGTCAGTGGGAAGAATGTCCCTTACATTGGGGGGGTCAGTGGGAAGAATGCTCCTTACATTGGGGGTCAGTGGGAAGAATGTCCCTTACATTGGGGGGTCAGTGGGAAGAATGTCCCTTACATTGGGGGTCAGTGGGAAGAATGTTTCTTACATTGGTGATCAGTGGGAAGAACGTCCCTTACATTGGGGGGTCAGTGGGAAGAACGCTCCTTACATTGGGGGTCAGTGGGAAGAACGCTCCTTACATTGGGGGTCAGTGGGAAGAACGCCCCTTACATTGGGGGTCAGTGGGAAGAACGCCCCTTACATTGGGGGTCAGTGGGAAGAACGCCCCTTACATTGGGGATTAGTGGGAAGAATGTCCCTTACATTGGGGGGTCAGTGGGAAGAATGTCCCTTACATTGGTGATCAGTGGGAAGAATGCTCCTTACATTGGTGGTCAGTGGGAAGAATGTCCCTTACATTGGGGGTCAGTGGGAAGAATGTCCCTTACATTGGTGGTCAGTGGGAAGAATGTCCCTTACATTGGGGGTCAGTGGGAAGAACGCCCCTTACATTGGGGATTAGTGGGAAGAATGTCCCTTACATTGGGGGGTCAGTGGGAAGAATGTCCCTTACATTGGTGATCAGTGGGAAGAATGCTCCTTACATTGGTGGTCAGTGGGAAGAATGTCCCTTACATTGGGGGTCAGTGGGAAGAATGTCCCTTACATTGAGGGTCAGTGGGAAGAATGTCCCTTACATTGGGGGTCAGTGGGAAGAATGCTCCTTACATTGGGGGTCAGTGGGAAGAATGTCCCTTACATTGGGGGTCAGTGGGAAGAATGCTCCTAACATTGGGGGTCAGTGGGAAGAATGCTCCTAACATTGGGGGGTCAGTGGGAAGAATGCTCCTTACATTGGGGGTCAGTGGGAAGAATGTCCCTTACATTGGGGTCAGTGGGAAGAATGTCCCTTACATTGGGGGGTCAGTGGGAAGAATGTCCCTTACATTGGGGGTCAGTGGGAAGAATGTCCCTTACATTGGGGGGTCAGTGGGAAGAATGTCCCTTACATTGGGGGTCAGTGGGAAGAACGTTTCTTACATTGGTGATCAGTGGGAAGAACGTCCCTTACATTGGGGGGTCAGTGGGAAGAATGCTCCTTACATTGGGGGCCAGTGGGAAGAATGCTCCTTACATTGGGGGTCAGTGGGAAGAATGCCCCTTACATTGGGGGTCAGTGGGAAGAATGCCCCTTACATTGGGGGTCAGTGGGAAGAATGCCCCTTACATTGGGGATTAGTGGGAAGAATGTCCCTTACATTGGGGGGTCAGTGGGAAGAATGCTCCTTACATTGGGGGTCAGTGGGAAGAATGTCCCTTACATTGGGGGGTCAGTGGGAAGAATGTCCCTTACATTGGGGTAAGTGGGAAGAATGTCCCTTACATTGGGGGGTCAGTGGGAAGAATGCTCCTTACATTGGGGGGTCAGTGGGAAGAATGTCCCTTACATTGGGGGGTCAGTGGGAAGAATGTCCCTTACATTGGGGGGTCAGTGGGAAGAATGTCCCTTACATTGGGGGGTCAGTGGGAAGAATGTCCCTTACATTGGGGGTCAGTGGGAAGAATGTCCCTTACATTGGGGGTCAGTGGGAAGAACGTCCCTTACATTGGGGGTCAGTGGGAAGAATGCCCCTTACATTGGTGGTCAGTGGGAAGAACGTCCCTTACATTGGGGGGTCAGTGGGAAGAACGCTCCTTACATTGGGGGTCAGTGGGAAGAATGCTCCTTACATTGGGGGTCAGTGGGAAGAATGTCCCTTACATTGGTGACCAGTGGGAAGAATGTCCCTTACATTGGTGGTCAGTGGGAAGAATGTCCCTTACATTGGTGGTCAGTGGGAAGAATGTCCCTTACATTGGGGGTCAGTGGGAAGAATGTCCCTTACATTGGTGGTCAGTGGGAAGAATGTCCCTTACATTGGTGGTCAGTGGGAAGAATGTCCCTTACATTGGTGGTCAGTGGGAAGAATGTCCCTTACATTGGTGGTCAGTGGGAAGAATGTCCCTTACATTGGTGGTCAGTGGGAAGAATGTCCCTTACATTGCGAGTCAGTGGGAAGAATGTCCCTTACATTGGGGGTCAGTGGGAAGAATGCCCCTTACATTGGTGATCAGTGGGAAGAATGTCCCTTACATTGGTGGTCAGTGGGAAGAATGCTCCTTACATTGGTGGTCAGTGGGAAGAATGGCCCTTACATTGGTGGTCAGTGGGAAGAATGTCCCTTACATTGGGGTCAGTGGGAAGAATGTCCCTTACATTGGGGGGTCAGTGGGAAGAATGCTCCTTACATTGGGGGTCAGTGGGAAGAATGCGCCTTACATTGGGGTCAGTGGGAAGAATGTCCCTTACATTGGTGGTCAGTGGGAAGAATGTCCCTTACATTGGTGGTCAGTGGGAAGAATGTCCCTTACATTGGGGGTCAGTGGAAAGAATGTCCCTTACATTGGTGGTCAGTGGGAAGAATGTCCCTTACATTGGTGATCAGTGGGAAGAATGTCCCTTACATTGGTGATCAGTGGGAAGAATGTCCCTTACATTGGTGGTCAGTGGGAAGAATGTCCCTTACATTGGTGGTCAGTGGGAAGAATGTCCCTTACATTGGGGGTCAGTGGGAAGAATGTCCCTTACATTGGTGGTCAGTGGGAAGAATGCCCCTTACGTTGGCACTCAGTGGGAAGAACGCCCCTTACATTGGTGGTCAGTGAGAAGAATGCTCCTTACATTGGTGGCCCGTGGGAAGAATGCCCCCCTTATAGTGGCAGTCAGTGAGAAGAATGCTTCTTAAAGTGGTGGTCAAGATGCCCCTCTTATGGCTGAAAAGATTATTGGTTTCATGCAGCTGGATCTGCCAAGTGGCATTGGCTTTAAAACTATGAAGGCATCATCAGATGGGAGGTCAACTAGCCACAGCTTGAGGAACCCCTAGACACCTCTGAAAGAACCCTAGTTAAGAATGGCTGGTCCAACCCATAAAAACGAATTTAAAGATAAAAAGTCTGGAGTTATCCTCCACAGTACTTTTCTGCCATTAGATGTCCTCAGTCTTCGAGGCTGAAGCCAACATTACTTAACCCACATCCTTTGAACCCAGGATGTAAATGGATGGCCCCTCTAGACGACTTCATCAAATAGCCTGGGCTCAGAGTACTGCTGCCGTGTACAACGCTCACACATTATCTGTGCAGGAATTATCTGTCTGTTGAGAGACATTTTAGACTGTTGTGTTTCAACCAAGGTGCTGCGGCAATCTGGAGTGCAGCCGGGTTCCCTGGGGTGCAACAAGGATGGGACCCAGTTTGTCCTGGATTAGCATCATGATCTGCCATGGTACAGGAGGGTGGGGGACTGTTGTCATTTGGGAGGGGGGGCTCTGTTATCGGGGGGGAAGGGGCTCTGTGGTGAGAGGGACCCACGTATGGGTGCCTCTTATGTATGATGGGTTGCCTCTAATGGGAAGAGGGGATCAATGATGCCCCTGTGTACAAAGCCTGCTCCATAAAGACATGGTTTGGTGTGGAGGAACTCAAAAGCCTTGAGTTCAACCCTAATGAACACCTTTGGGATGAGCTGGAACAAGCCAGGTCTGCTTGGCCAACATCTCCATAAAGACATGGTTTGACCAGTTTGGTGTGGAGGAAATTGAGTGGCCTGCACAAAAGCCCTAACCTCAACCTTACTGAACACCTTCGAGATGAATTGGAAAAAGCCAGGTCTTCTCATCCAGCATCTCCATAAAGACATGGTTAAACCAATTTTATATGGAGGAAGTCGAGTTGGCTTCAGAGTGCTGACCTCAACCAAACACTTTTGGGATGAATTGGAACAAGCCAGGGCTTCTCATTCAACATCTCCATAAAGACATGGTTCGATGTCGAGGAACTTGAGTGGGCTTCAGAGACTTTACCTCAACTGAACCCCTTTGGGAATAAATGGAACAAGCCAGGACTTCCCTTCCAACATCTCTATAAAGATGTGGTTTGATGAGTTTGGTGTGGAGGAACTTGAGTGGGCTTTAGAGTCCTGAACTCAACTGAACCCCTTTGGGAATAATTGGAACAAGCCAGGACTTCACTTCCAACATCTCTATAAAGACATGGCTTGATGAGTTTGGTGTGAATGAACTCAAGTGTCTTGCACAGAGCCCTGACTTCAACTCTACTGAACACCTTCAAGATGAATTGGAACAAGCCAGGTCTTCTCATTCAACATCACCATAAAAAAATGGTGTGATGAGTATGGTGTAGAGGGACTTGAGTGGGCTTTAGAGTCTGAACTCAACTGGTCCCCTTTGGGAATAATTGGAACAAGCCAGGTCTTCTCATCCCACATCTCCATCAAGACATGGCTTAATGAAATTGGTGTGGAGGAACTCAATTGTCCTGCACAGAGCCCTGACCTCAGTCCTACCAAACACCTTTGAGATGAATTGGCACAAGCCAGGTCTTCTCATCCAGCATCTCCATAAAGATATAGTTGTACCAATTTGATGTGGAGGAAATTAAGTAGGCTTCAGAGCCCTGACCTCAACCCTTGATGTGGAGGAACTTGAGTGGGCTTCAGAGCCCTGACCTCAACCCTACTGAACACCTTTGAGATGAATTGGCACAAGCCAGATCTTCTCATCCAACATCTGCATAAACATATGGTTTTACCAATTTGATGTGGAGGAACGTGATTGGGCTTCAGAGCCCTGACCTCAACCTCTGATGTGGAGGACCTTGAGTGGGCTTTGAGTGGGACCTTGAGAACGGGTCGGGTTAATAAACAGATCCATGTCTTTCGTCCCTTGCTTGTCCCTCCAGAGCCGATCATTGTCATCAAGTTAGGTGACATTGGGCAAAAAAAAAAAAGTTTGTAGAGCACACCTCATTTGCTGAGAATAAACCAGTTCTGGCAGCTGCTAATTAATTAGATTCTTAATTGCTGATGAGAATTAATCTGCCTTATATGTCAATGTCACCGTGCGTTTCCAGAGCCGTCACCTGAGCCCTCTGTTTGTTCACATTAGGCGCTCGCCATTGTCACAGCTCCGAGCGCCGGCGGCGGATGGCGATCAATTCCTATAAGTAATGCAAAGCGATGAATCCACAAAGGACTTTTATCAAAATCCTGTTTTATCGCAAAGGTGATGATTGCGACTCTGAAGACACCGCCATCCATTTAAATCGCATGACCTTCCTTGGCAGGAGAGGCCTCCCGTTCCTTCCATCACCTGGGACGGCTTTGCCCCATTTACAGTGAAAGCCGATGAATTCCTTTAGATGATCCTTTCATTATATTTACAGAGAAAATGTCAGAAAATCGAAAAACTGACTTCTTGAAATCCTCAAAGGACAAAAAATATATATATATCTACGGTAAAGTGGACCTGTCATCGTAATTGTCTGACACAGATCAGCCCCCTCCTGCAACCTCTCAACTTGGGACTTGCTACAAAGCAACAATGTTGCAGTCTGATCACTGGGGGAGGGGAGACTGAGGAAATGTCTCCTCCTCCTTCTACAAAGTTACAATGTACAGTCTGATCACTGGGGGTGGGGAGACTGAGGAAATGCCTCCTCCTTCTTCTACAAAGTTACATTGTACAGTCTGATCACTGGGGGAGGGGAGACAGAGGAAATGCCTCCTCCTCCTTCTACAAAGATACGATGTACAGTCTGATCACTGGGGGAGGGGAGACTGAGGAAATGCCTCCTCCTCCTTCTACAAAGATAAAATGTACAGTCTGATCACTGGGGGAGGGGAGATTGAGGAAATGTCTCCTCCTCCTTCTACAAAGTTACAATGTACAGTCTGATCACTGGGGGAGGGGAGACTGAGGAAATGCCTCCTCCTCCTTCTACAATGTTACAATATACAGTCTGATCACTGGGGGAGGGGAGACTGAGGAAATGCCTCCTCCTCCTTCTACAATGTTACAATATACAGTCTGATCACTGGGGGAGGGGAGACTGAGGAAATGCCTCCTCCTCCTTCTACAAAGTTACAATGTACAGTCTGATCACGGGGGAGGAGAGACTGAGAAAATGCCTCCTCCTCCTTCTACAAAGTTACAATGTACAGTCTGATCACGGGGGAGGAGAGACTGAGAAAATGCCTCCTCCTCCTTCTACAAAGTTACAATGTACAGTCTGATCACGGGGGGAGGGGAGACTGAGGAAATGCTTCCACCAGCCTGCAGCAGACTGATGACATCATCTCAGCCTTGGCAGAGTCACTGACTGGAGGTAAAGGATGTTTTTTTAACCTGTTGGCTGGGCCTGGACACCGAGAGGTGTTTTAAAAAAAACAAAAAAACAAAACACACGAGTTGAGAGTGTGCGCACTGCCCGCTCCCGGCACGTTTACTGGTGCCTCACGGAAAGGTCCAGATCATGTGACCTCTGTGACTGCCACTCACGGCAGTCACATGACCTTAAACCCTGCCCCGCCTCCTGGCATCACTTAAAGGGCCGGGAGGCGCCAGATTAAAGCTGAAGTCCAGGATAAGCAAATATTGTCCAAATACCAGAGTCCTGTGCAGTAGATTCCCGAATCTCGGTGTACTTTGTCCATTTCTTCCAGATCCGGCAGTCATCCAGACTTTTTCTTCCTCTAAGACCACTCACTGTTGCTCTCTCTCCTTGAACAGAGGAATTGGTCTGGTCTCCGCCCCTTCCTGTAGGTTTTTGTACTGGGGGTGGAGCCTGCTGGGCCCCTCCCACAGCTCTGCTCTCTGCAGGCTACGTACTGCACAGTGATGTCGCTACTTCTACAAAGTAATATCTACATGTTTCAGGGCCTTAAAGGACACCCCGCTTCTTCAGGGCTGAAGGAACCACGCAACAATAGAGCAGCAGCAGTGCAACAATGGTTCGTTTTTCAAATACGCATTTCTGTTGATTGTGCCATCGAGCAGGGGCGGACTGACCATTTGGAAACTCGGGCACTGCCCGAGGGCCCGGGGTCAGTAGGGGGCCCCATGAGATGCCCCTGGTACCTTTTTCATAGGCTTTTTTGAGTTTGGGCAAGGACACAGGGGCCCCATGATCCCCTATTGCCCGGGGGGCCCCATGAGTTGTCAGTCTGCCCCTGCCATCAAGTCCTCCCAAACTACATTCAACATTTGATCCAGGGTGAAGGGGGCCCCTTTGAGGCCCCCAAAATGCGTTGGCTGTGTTATGTCTTCTTCTTGTGGAATAAAGATTTATTTTCGTTTCTAAAAGTGGTTGCAAATGCTGAAGGTTTTATAACCTTAATGCGTTCTATGCATGAAGGTAAAAAAAATCTGTGTGCTCCCCCCCCCCCCCCAGTGCCCTAATACTTCCCTGAACCCGACCTCTATCCAGCGATGTGCATGAGAGCAGCGGCTCTTTCCCTCCTCATCGGCACAGAGACAGCAGAGACACCAATACAAACAAAAGAAATAAACACGGGAATGCCAAAACATTTGTCATCGCAGCAATTTCCTGGGCGAAGTGGTGCATTATCTGACGGAAATGCACGGGTGGGGGTGGGGGGGGGGGGCGGCAGGATTTTTGGCCATGACTGTAACTATGAATTTTCAGCAAGTCCGTCGCGGATAAAAACCTGAAGGAGGGTGTATATTTTCCCATTCTTTTCAAAACTAAAAAAAAAAGTTTTTACTTTCACTTGCGATTTTTTCTTGATGGCAGACGAGCCGCGCTATACCTTGGGAAATACAAAAACTCGATGATAGCGATGGGGGAAGGAATAACTGCGTCAAGGGCTTCGGCTCGCCTCTTCAGACCCCCCGCGCCGGTGGCTAACGAACCAATCAGAACATTGGTAGCTTATGAATAAAAGGCAGGATTTAATTAAAATGCATAATAATTAAAGCCTAAAGGTAACAATGGGAAAATCCAGTTTAGTATCGCAGCGGGGGGCAAACGTGAAGTCGGCTGAGCATGAACTGCAGTCTAATGAACAGACATGTGGCAGAAGAGACATGCTAAGTAATGGAAGCCGCCTCCAATCCTCAGATCATGCTGCAAAAAATATGATGGAGCGCAAATATCCAACATAAAGACGACTTCCTCAGCAGACGTTTAAAACCCAATGGATGGAGATGTGTCTTTTTTTTTGTAGGACTGTCCACCAATAGAGATGTCCAGCGTAGGCCGTAGGATAGGTGTGCCACCATGCATCAGAGGTCATCTCTGATGTCCTAGGTATTCCAGAAGGACATGAGGGCATGGGTCTTCCAGCAGGACAATGAGGTCATGGGTCTTCCAGCAGGACAATGAGGTCATGGGTCTTCCAGCAGGACAATGAGGTCATGGGTCTTCCAGCAGGACAATGAGGTCATGGGTCTTCCAGCAGGACAATGAGGTCATGGGTCTTTCAGCAGGACAATGAGGTCATGGGTCTTCCAGCAGGACAATGAGGTCATGGGTCTTCCAGCAGGACAATGAGGTCATGGGTCTTCCAGCAGGACAATGAGGTCATTGGTCTTCCAGCAGGACAATGAGGTCATGGGTCTTTCAGCAGGACAATGAGGTCATGGGTCTTCCAGCAGGACAATGAGGTCATGGGTCTTCCAGCAGGACAATGAACTCATGGGACTTCCAGCAGGACAATGAACTCATGGGTCTTCCAGAAGGACAATGAGGTCATGGGTCTTCCAGCAGGACAATGAACTCATGGGACTTCCAGCAGGAGAATGAGGTCATGGGTCTTCCAGCAGGACAATGAGGTCATGGGTCTTCCAGCAGGACAATGGGCTCATGGGTCTTCCAGCAGGACAATGGGGTCATGGGTCTTCCAGCAGGACAATGAGGTCATGGGTCTTCCAGCAGGACAATGAGGTCATGGGTCTTCCAGCAGGACAATGAGGTCATGGGTCTTCCAGCAGGACAATGAGGTCATGGGTCTTCCAGCAGGACAATGAGGTCATGGGTCTTCCAGCAGGACAATGAGGTCATGGGTCTTCCAGCAGGACAATGAACTCATGGGACTTCCAGCAGGACAATGAACTCATGGGTCTTCCAGAAGGACAATGAGGTCATGGGTCTTCCAGCAGGACAATGAACTCATGGGACTTCCAGCAGGAGAATGAGGTCATGGGTCTTCCAGCAGGACAATGAGGTCATGGGTCTTCCAGCAGGACAATGAGGTCTTGGGTCTTCCAGCTGGACAATGAGGTCATGGGTCTTCCAGCAGGACAATGAGGTCATGGGTCTTCCAGCAGTACAATGAGGTCATGGGTCTTCCAGCAGGACAATGAGGTCATGGGTCTTCCAGCAGTACAATGAGGTCATGGGTCTTCCAGCAGGACAATGAGGTCCTGGGTATTCCAGAAGGACATGAGGGCATGGGTCTTCCAGCAGGACAATGAGGTCATGGGTCTTCCAGCAGGACACTGAGGTCATGGGTCTTCCAGCACGACAATGAGGTCATGGGTCTTCCAGCAGGACAATGAGGTCATGGGTCTTCCAGCAGGACAATGAGGTCATGGGTCTTTCAGCAGGACAATGAGGTCATGGGTCTTTCAGCAGGACAATGAGGTCATGGGTCTTTCAGCAGGACAATGAGGTCATGGGTCTTCCAGCAGGACAATGAGGTCATGGGTCTTCCAGCAGGACAATGAGGTCATGGGTCTTCCAGCAGGACAATGAGGTCATGGGTCTTCCAGCAGGACAATGAGGTCATGGGTCTTCCAGCAGGACAATGAGGTCATGGGTCTTCCAGCAGGACAATGAGGTCATGGGTCTTCCAGCAGGACAATGAGGTCATGGGTCTTCCAGCAGGACAATGAGGTCATGGGTCTTCCAGCAGGACAATGAGGTCATGGGTCTTTCAGCAGGACAATGAGGTCATGGGTCTTCCAGCAGGACAATGAGGTCATGGGTCTTCCAGCAGGACAATGAACTCATGGGACTTCCAGCAGGACAATGAACTCATGGGTCTTCCAGCAGGACAATGAGGTCATGGGTCTTCCAGCAGGACAATGAGGTCATGGGTCTTCCAGCAGGACAATGACGTCATGGGTCTTCCAGCAGGACAATGAGGTCATGGGTCTTCCAGCAGGACAATGAGGTCATGGGTCTTCCAGCAGGACAATGAGGTCTTGGGTCTTCCAGCTGGACAATGAGGTCATGGGTCTTCCAGCAGGAGAATGAGGTCATGGGTCTTCGAGCAGGACAATGAGGTCATGGGTCTTCCAGCAGTACAATGAGGTCATGGGTCTTCCAGCAGTACAATGAGGTCATGGGTCTTCCAGCAGGACAATGAGGTCATGGGTCTTCCAGCAGTACAATGAGGTCATGGGTCTTCCAGCAGGAAAATTAGGTCATGGGTCTTCCAGCAGGACAATGAGGTCATGGGTCTTCCAGCAGGACAATGAGGTCATGGGTCTTTCAGCAGGACAATGAGGTCATGGGTCTTAAAGCAGGACAATGAGGTCTTGGGTCTTCCAGCTGGACAATGAGGTCATGGGTCTTCCAGCAGTACAATGAGGTCATGGGTCTTCCAGCAGGACATTGAGGTCATGGGTCTTCCAGCAGGACAATGAGGTCATGGGTCTTCCAGCAGTACAATGAGGTCATGGGTCTTCCAGCAGGACAATGAGGTCATGGGTCTTCCAGCCAGACAATGAACTCATGGGACTTACAGCAGGACAATGAGGTCATGGGTCTTCCAGCAGGACAATGACCCAAAGCACATGTCGAAAAGCCAGTACCGAGATAGTCGTCCAGTGCCCCCCCCACTCCTCTATTAATGTATGCCGTAGGATAAGTGTGCCACCATGCATATATTATTTGCCCCCTTGCTTCTCTCTGCCCGGGGCAGCTGCCCCTCCTGCCCTTCCCTTGTGCCCGGATCACCTGGGTTGCATCCTGTAAAGCCAGCCATAGATGCTGCGATTTTCTTTCCTGCCACCAAAGAATTCTGGGGTGCAATATAGGGGCCGGTGTCAGAAAGTTGGGTCTCCGTCAGAGGTCATGGGTCTTCCAGCAGGACAATGACCCAAAGGACACGTCAAAAAGCCAGTACCAGGATACAGTCATCCAGCGCCCCTCCTCCTCCACTATTAACTCATTCATGCCAACGCCTCCCGGCCCTTTAAGAGTTTCAGAAGCCGGGAGGCGGGGCGGGAAGCCGGGAGGCGGGACGGGCTTAGGGTCATGTGACCGCCGTGACGTGCCGTCATGGCGGTCACGTGATCAGGAAAGGTCCCGATCGGGACCTTTCCGTGAGTACCGGACATGTGTGCTGGGAACGCGCAGGGCTCACACTCTCGGCACATATGTCCTTTTTCAATAGAACGCAAATGTGAAGTCACTCGGGGTCTAGAGGCCCAGATACCGGGAGGCCGCACATTTGCGTTTGGCCGGCGTGAAGAGGTTAATGCATGCCGTAGGAAGTGTGCCACCATCCATTATTTCCCCCTTGCTTCTCTGCGCCCAAGGCAGCTGCCCCTCTTGCCCATCCCTTGCGCCCGGATCACTGGGGTTGCATCCTGTAAAGCCAGCCATAGATGATGCGATTTTTCTTTTCAGCTACCAAAAAATTCTGGGGTGCAATGTAGGGCCCGGTGTCAGAAAGTTGGGTCTCCTTCAGAGGTCATGTATCTTCCAGCAGGACAATGACCCAAAGCACACGTTGAAAAGCCAGTACCAGGATAAAGTCGTCCAGCACCCCCCCTACTCTATTAATTTATGCTGTAGGATAAGTGTGCCACCATTCATCTATTATTTGCCCCCTTGCTTCTCTGTGCCCGGGGCAGCTGCCCCTCCTGCCTTTCTCTTGTGCCCGGATCACCTGGGTTGCATCCTGTAAAGCCAGCCACAGATGATGCGATTTTTCTTTTCGGCTACCAAAGAATACTGGGGTGCAATGTGGGGCTCGGTGACAGAAAGTTGGGTCTCCATCAGAGGTCTTGGGTCTTCCAGCAGGACAATGACCCAATGCACACGTCAAAAAGTCCCCAGAAATGGTTTCAGACAAAGCGCTGGAGAGGACTGAACTGGCCAGTAATGAGTCCAGATCTCCATCCCATAGAGCTCCTGTGGAGAGATCTCAGACCAGCAGTTGGGGAAAGGAACCTTCCAATCTGAGAGACCTGGAGCAGTTGGGGAAAGGAACCTTCCAATCTGAGAGACCTGGAGCAGTTGGGGAAAGGAACCCTTCCAATCTGAGAGACCTGGAGCAGTTGGGGAAAGGAACCCTTCCAATCTGAGAGACCTGGAGCAGTTGGGGAAAGGAACCCTTCCAATCTGAGAGACCTGGAGCAGTTGGGGAAAGGAACCCTTCCAATCTGAGAGACCTGGAGCAGTTGGGGAAAGGAACCCTTCCAATCTGAGAGACCTGGAGCAGTTGGGGAAAGGAACCCTTCCAATCTGAGAGACCTGGAGCAGTTGGGGAAAGGAACCCTTCCAATCTGAGAGACCTGGAGCAGTTGGGGAAAGGAACCCTTCCAATCTGAGAGACCTGGAGCAGCTGGGGAAAAGAACCTTCCAATCTGAGAGACCTGGAGCAGTTGGTGGAAGAAGAGCACTCCAAAATTCCAGTAGAGAGTTGTAAGAAACCAGCCATCCCTGGATGTATATTTTTCTGTACTGGTTTGTAACTTCTTTCGTATGGAAAAAAAAAAACGAATAAACACTATTGAAAAAGAATAAAAGTTGTTCCTCAATACCCGGCCCCGAGTTTGGCAGCTTTAAAGTCATTTTCCTTTGTGATAAGATTCCCATTACTGGAAACTGCAAACAACACAATAAAAATTATTAAACAATTAAATTGTTTTTAATACATTTATTTCAAAGATTATAAAAAAAAACAAAAAAAACCACTTTTTTCAGCAGCCTGTCCGTCTATTGCAGGGTATAGGTTTGCGTCACGCTGTTCAGGGAAAGGGTCACAATGAGTGAACGAGGGTCCTTCCTGTTCTTGCGCACCGTTATCTTCCCCAACAAGAGGTCTCCTGTAGAAAAAAAAGATGAAAATAGAAGGTACAATCTGGAGGTCTATTGCTGCCACCATACACATATGCAGGCCATCCATGGTTTGAATTTCAAACGATTTTCGTACGAAAATCGTACCTAAGAATAATCAGCCGATTTTCGCTCTGTTAGTGGGGCAATGGCATCGGCCGATTTTCATGGTTCCTCCCCATTTCGTTTATTGGGCATGCTGGAAAATTTGTGAAAAACGACCGATTTTCGATTCATTGGTGGCACCATGGGATTACAGAACGAATGACGTTTCGGTTTTCGGACGAAAAATCGTTCGGAATTCGAACCATGTATGGCCTGCAATAGCAAGTGTAGCTTTTAGCTCCTGGACCTTTAACCCGGGTTCATACTGCAGTGGTACGGGTAATCCCATGTAATTGGCATGGGAACCGCACCGCATTCCTGTGCCAATCACATGCGATTTGTGGGCGGAGCGATCAGAGACGTACATTTTGTATGACTCTATTCGCACCGGCACCAAAAATGTGCAGGACCCTTTTTTGGGTCCGCACTAGAATCGGATCGCATGTGTATTCACATCTATGCCATCTGATTCTGCGCATCGCACCGATGTGGGGATGGCGTTAACTTACCATACACACCCGCATCGGTCCGTGTGAATGGGATTCGATTGTGATGCGCTGCGGAATTCGCACTGAAAACGCTGCAAATTCCACACCGCATCCGTGTGAACAAAGGTTTATACCATTTATAGACCATAACAATGTTTACATTTCTGCCATGGGCCGGGTTATTTGGCGACATCTTTGTCAATACCAAAAATAAATTAATATATAAATTTTTTTTATTGTGGATGGGGGGAGGGGGGCAGGG
This sequence comes from Staurois parvus, assembly GCF_062004578.1. Taxonomy (NCBI): domain Eukaryota; kingdom Metazoa; phylum Chordata; class Amphibia; order Anura; family Ranidae; genus Staurois; species Staurois parvus. The sequence goes on from NW_028321391.1 coordinate 58,673, forward strand.
GGACGCAGGATACGCTTTGTTTTGGCAATTTTGTTGTGCAAAAAGAAAAAAAAATGTTTCTGTAATCTAAAATAATAAGATGTCAAATATGTTTCTCGCTATTTTGACCAGCGTTCCTAACAATAAATAAATCATTTTACTCTAAATAAAAAGTATACATATTATTCTAAACTTTGTCCCATTTAAAATTTACACAAATTTTATTTTTCAGCTACAAAACATGGCAAAGTTATTTGCAAATAAAATAAAGTAAAATATATATACACTATACTGCCAAATGTATTGGCCCCGCCCTCCCAATCATGTGATTCAGGTGTTCCAATCCCCTCCCAATCATGTGATTCAGGTGTTCCAATCCCCTCCCAATCATTTGATTCAGCTGCTCCAATCCCCTCCCAATCATGTGATTCAGCTGCTCCAATCCCCTCCCAATCATGTGATTCAGCTGTTCCAATCCCCTCCCAATCATGTGATTCAGCTGTTCCAATCCCCTCCCAATCATGTGATTCAGCTGTTCCAATCCCCTCCCAATCATGTGATTCAGGTGTTCCAATCCCCTCCCAATCATGTGATTCAGGTGTTCCAATCCCCTCCCAATCATGTGATTCGGGTGTTCCAATCCCCTCCCAATCATGTGGTTCAGGTGTTCCAAACCCCTCCCAATCATGTTATTCAGGTGTTCCAATCCCCTCCCAATCATGTGATTCAGGTGTTTCAATCCCCTCCCAGTCATGTAATTCAGGTGCTCCAATCCCCTCCAAATCATGTGATTCAGGTGTTCCAATCCCCTCCCTATCATGTGATTCAGGTGTTCCAATCCCCTCCATGGACACAGGTGTATACAATCAAGCACCTAGGCATGCAGACGGCTTCTACAAACATTGGTGAAAGAATGGGTCGCTCTCAGGAGCTCAGTGACTCCAACCGTGGTCCCGTGATAGGTGGCCACCTGGGCAATAAGTCCATCCGTGACATTTCCTGGCTACTAAATATTCCACGCTCAACTGTTAGTGGGATTATAACAAAGTGGAAGCAACTGGGAACAACAGCCACTCAGCCACCAAGTGGTAGGCCACGTCACATGACAGGGCGGGGTCAGCGAATGCTGAAGCGCACAGTGCGCAGAAGTCGCCAACTGTCTGCAGAGTCAATAGCTAAAGACCTCCAAACTTGGTGTGGCCTTCAGATGAGCCCAACATCAGTGTGTACAGAGCTTCATGGAATGGGTTTCCATGGCCGAGCAGCTGCATCCAAGCCTCACATCAAGGAGGTATAGGAATGAAAAGGCCCTGGGAATCAAGGGAGGTGTAGGAAGGAAAAGGCCATGAGATACAAGGTGGGTTAAAGGGAGGAAAAGGCTCTTGAACTTAAGGGCAGTATAGGGAGGAAATGGCTCTGAGAATCATGGGGGGGGGGTTAAAGGGAGGAAAAGGCTCTGGAACTTAAAGGAGATATGGGAAAGAAAAGGCTCTGGAACTCAAAGGGGGTGAAGGGAGGAAAAAGCTCTGGGATGTAAAGGAGGAATAGGAATGAAAAGGCCCTGGGAATCAAGGGAGGTATGGGAATGAAAAGGCCCTGGGAATCAAGGGAGGTGTTGGAAGGAAAAGACCATGGGATTCAAGATGGGTTAAAGGGAGGAAAAAGCTCTTGAACTTAAGGGCAGTATATAGAGGAAATTGCTTTGGGAATTATGGGAGGGTTAAAGAGAGGAAAAGGCTCTGGGACTTAAAGGAGATATTGGAAGGAAAAGGCTCTGGAACTCAAAGGGGGTGAAGGGAGGAAAAGGCTCTGTGATGCAAAGGATGTATAGGAATGAAAAGGCCCTGGGAATCAAGATAGGTGTAGGAAGGAAAAGGCCATGAGATACAAGGTGGGTTAAAGGGAGGAAAAGGCTCTTGAACTTAAGGGCGGTATAGGGAGGAAATGGCTTTGGGAATCATGGGGGGGGGGTTAAAGGGAGGAAAAAGCTCTTGAACTTAAGGGCGGTATATAGAGGAAATTGCTTTGGGAATTATGGGAGGGGTAAAGAGAGGAAAAGGCTCTGAGACTTAAAGAAGATATGGGAAAGAAAAGACTCTGGAACTCAAAGGGGGTGAAGGGAGGAAAAAGCTCTGGGATGTAAAGGAGGAATAGGAATGAAAAGGCCCTGGGAATCAAGGGAGGTATGGGAATGAAAAGGCCCTGGGAATCAAGGGAGGTATTAAAATGAAAAGGCCCTGGGAATCAAGGAAGGTATTGGAATGAAAAGGCCCTGGGAATCAAGGGAGGTGTTGGAAGGAAAAGGCCATGGGATTCAAGATGGGTTAAAGAGAGGAAAAGGCTCTGGGACTTAAAGGAGATATTGGAAAGAAAGGGCTCTGGAACTCAAAGGGGGTGAAGGGAGGAAAAGGCTTTGGGATGTAAAGGAGGTATAGGAATGAAAAGGCCCTGGAAATCAAGGGAGGTGTAGGAAGGAAAAAGCCATGGGATACAAGGTGGGTTAAAGGGAGGAAAAGGCTCTTGAACTTAAGGGAGGTATAGGGAGGAAAAGGCTCTGGAACTCAAGGGGGGGGGGGGTTAAAGGGAAGAAAAGGCTTTGGGACTTAAGAAGTGTAAAGTGAGGAAAGGGATCCGGAAAACAAGGTTTCTTGGACTTGAGAAGTGTCAGGGACTCAACGTGAGTCTTCAGAGGTAAAGTCTCTGTGACTCACGATGTGCATAGACAGAAATAGGTTCTGGGACTTTGTGGGGTATAGGGAAGAAAATGGTCATGGACCAAAAGAAGTATTAGGAGCAAAAGGCTCTGGGACTCAAGAAAGGGTAAAGGAAGAAAGGAAACTGGGACTCGAGGTGGGTATAGGGTGAAAAGGGCACAGTGACTTCAGGGGAATATAGGGAAGAAAGGCTTTGGGACACAAATGGGGTATAGCAAAAAGGCTCTAGAGCTGAAGGGTGGTAAAGGTATTAAAGGGCACAGTGACTTCAGGGAAGTATAGGGGAAAATAGGCTCTGGTTTTCAAGGGGGGGTGTATAAATATTATGCACATGCTGTTGCGCACAAAAATGTTGACTGGAACCACAGAAAAGTAAAAACATTAGGTATTAAGATACAGGTAAAAGAAGGAAAAGGCTGTATGGCTCAAGGGATGCGGGGGCAGGAAAAGGAACAGGGACTGAAAAAAGATATAGTGAAGGAAAAAAGCTCTGGGACACTAGGAAGCTATAGGGAAGGAAATGGTACTGGTGGGTATTTGGAGGGGAAAGGCACAGAGTTTCAAGGGGAAGTATAGGAAAGAAAAGCCGCTGGAAGGACTATAGGGAAAAAAGGCTCTGGGATTCAAGGAGGTATAGAAAAGAATAGGCTCTGGGACTTAAGCTAGATATATGGAAAGAATAGGCTCTGGGATTCAAGGGAGTATGGGGACACAAAGGGGTATAGGAAGGAACTCTAGGACACAAGAGTGGAACAGGTAGGAAAAGGCATAGGGACTTAAGGTTGGTTAGAAGGAGGAAAAGGCTCCAGGACACTAGTTGAGTAATAGGGAGAAAGACACACAGGGATTAAAGAGGGTGTAGGGAACAAATTGCTCTACAATGTGATGGGGGTATACAGAGATAAAGGCTCTGGGACTTAAAAGAGAAATAAGGAAGAACAGAGCTCTGGGACACAAGGAGGGTGTAGGGAAAAAAAGCCTCTGGAAATCAAAGGAGTATGGGAAGAAAAAGCTCTTGGGCATAACTATGGTATAGGGAAGGAAAATGCTCTGACACCCAAGGAGGGTATAGGGAAGAAAAAGGCTCCGGGACTTTAGTTAGGTATTGAGAAGGAAAATGCTCCAGGACTCAGGGTGTGCATCTGGGGAAAAAGGCACAGGGCCTCAATGAGTGGTGTGGGGGGGGGGGGATACAAGAAATAAAAACCTCTTGATTTCAAGTGACTATAGGGAAGAAAAAACTCTGGGACATAACTTGGGTATGGGGAAGGAAAATGTCTGGCACCCAAGGAGGGTATAAGGAAGTAAAAGGCTCCGAGACACAAGGAGGTGTAGGGATGAAAGAGGCTCTGGGACTCAGTGTGTGTATTTGGGGAAAAAGGCAAGCAGCCTCAGGGGGAAGGGGAAATACAGAAAAGAAAAGCATCTGCAATTCAGTTGAGTATGGTGAAGAAAATGCTTTGGGGCAAAACTAAGGTATAGGGAAATAAAATGCTCTGGCATCCAAGGAGGGTATAGGAAAGGAAAAGGCTCTGGTACCCAAGGAGGGTATAGGGAAGGAAAAGGTTCTGGGACACAAGGAGATGTAGGGAAGGAAAAGGCTCCGGGACTCTGTGTTTATTTGGGGGAAAAGGCAAGAAGCCTCAAAGGGAAGGGGGAAATATAAGAAAGAAAAGCCTCTGGAATTCAGGGGAGTATGGGGAAGAAAAAGCTTTGGGGCAAAACTATGGTATAGGGAAAGAAAATGCTCTGGTACCCAAGGAGGGTATAATTAAGGAAAAGACGCTGAGATTCAAGGAAGTATAAGGAAAGAAAATGCTCTGGCATCCAAGGAGGGTATAGGGAAGTAAAAGGTTCTGGGGCACAAGGAGATTTAGAGAAGGAAAAGGCTCTGGGACTCAGGGTGTTTATTTGGGGGGAAAAGGCAACAAGCCTCAAGGGGAAGGGGAAATATAGGAAAGAAAAGCCTCTGGAATTCAGGGGAGTATGGGGAAAAAAATGCTTTGTGGCAAAACTAAGGTATAGGGAAGGAAAATGCTCTGGTACCCAAGGAGGGTATAAGGAAGGAAAAGACGCTGAGATTCAAGGAAGTATAAGGAATGAAAATGTTCTGGGACTTAGGGATTGTATTTGGGGGAAAAAGCACAGAGCCTCAAGCGGAAGGGGAAGAAGTATAGGAAAGAAAAATTGATTTCAAGTGACTACAGGGAAGTAAAAACTCTGGGACGGGACTTTGTATAGGGAAGAAAAATGTCTGGCACCCAAGGAGGGTATAGGGAAGGAAAAGGCTCTGGGACACAAGGGGGTGTAAGGAAGAAAAAGGCTCCAGGACTCAGGGTGTGTATTTGGGGAAACGGCAAGAAGACTCAAAGGGATGGGGAAATATAGGAAAGAAAAGTCTCTGAAAGGGAGTATGGGGAAGAAAAAGCTTTGAGGCAAAACTAAGGTATAGGGAAAGAAAATGCTCTAGCATCCAAGGAGGGCATAAAGAAGGAAAAGGCTCTGGGACACAAGAAGGGTATAGGGAAGGAAAAGGCTCTGGGACACAAGGAGGTGTAGGGAAGAAAAAGCCTCCGAGACTCAGGGTGTGTATTTGGGGAAAAGGCAAGAAGCCTCAGGGGGAAGGGGAAATATAGGAAAGAAAAGCCTTGGAAATTCAGGGGAGTATGGGGAAGAAAAAGCTTTGGGGCAAAACTAAGGTATAGGGAAGGGAAATGCTCTGGTACCCAAGGAGGGCATAGTGAAGGAAAAGGCTCTGAGAATCAAGGAAGTATAAGAAACGAAAATGCTCTGGGACTTAGGGAGTGCATATGGGGGAAAAAGCACAGAGCCTCAAGCGGAAGGGGAAGAATTATAGGAAAGAAATACTGATTTCAAGTGACTATAGGGAAGAAAAAACTTCGGGACATGACATGGAAGAAAAATGTCTGGCAGCCAAGGAGGGTATAGAGAAGGAAAATGCTCTGGGACAGAAAGAGGTGTAGGGAAGAAAAAAGCTCCGGAACTCAGAGTGTGTATTTGAGGAAAGGAAGGGTAAATATAGGAAAGAAAAGCCTCTGGAATTCAAGGGTGTATGGGGAAGAAAAAGCTTTGGGGCAAAACTAAGGTATAGGGAAGGGAAATGCTCTGGTACCTAAGGAGGTTATAGGGAAGGAAAAGGCTCTGGTACCCAAGGAGGGTATAGGGAAGGAAAAGGCTCTGGCAGCCAGGGAGGGCATAGGGAAGGAAAAGGCTCTGGTACCCAAGGAGGGTATTGGGAAGGAAAAGGCTCTGGTACCCAAGGAGGGTATTGGGAAGGAAAAGGCTCTGGTACCCAAGGAGGGTATAGGGAAGGAAAAGGCTCTGGTACCCAAGGAGGTTATAGGGAAGGAAAAGGCTCTGGTACCCAAGGAGGGTATAGGGAAGGAAAAGGCTCTGGTACCCAAGGAGGGTATAGGGAAGGAAAAGGCTCTGGCACCCAAGGAGGGTATAGGGAAGGAAAAGGCTCTGGTACCCAAGGAGGGTATAGGGAAGGAAAAGGCTCTGGCACCCAGGGAGGGTATAGGGAAGGAAAAGGCTCTGGTACCCAAGGAGGGTATAGGGAAGGAAAAGGCTCTGGTACCCAAGGAGGGTATAGGGAAGGAAAAGGCTCTGGCACCCAGGGAGGGTATAGGGAAGGAAAAGGCTCTGGTACCCAAGGAGGGTATAGGGAAGGAAAAGGCTCTGGTACCCAAGGAGGGTATAGGGAAGGAAAAGGCTCTGAGATGTAAGTTAAGTATTGGGAAGGAAAATGTTCTGGGGTGTGTATTTGGGGGAAAAGAAGATCAGAGCTCTAAGAAGAAGAGGGAAGCATAGAGAAGGAAAACCTCTGGGATTCAAGGAAGTATAGTGAATAAAAGGCTCTGGAACTCAAGAAGGCTTTGGGATGAAAAGATTCTGAGACTGAGACGGTTGAATGAAATCTGATTTAAAGGGGAAACTCTGACTGTTCGGATGCCGTATCCATGCCTTGCATTCCATAAAATGTTTTTGTTCCAGAATCAGAATTCAGCAACCAGCCCAATTGTACCTCCTAATCAAAGTATCGCAACAGCAGCCAGGCAACCAGCATTTAGAACTGCCAGCCTTCATATTTCCCTCCGGATGGGTTTCCTTTTTAAAACCCCCCTTCTGTTCCAGAAGACCGGCAAGCTCCACGGCGACAGCGAAGAGGTAATCAATGTATAATTTGCCGGCTGGAAGCAGCGGCTGAGCCTTCAATCTGCTTTGTGCGGCATTCTCCTCGCAGCTGAACGGAGCCCCGGAGCCTCGGAACACCTCGCCTGATCGGCACAATTAATCAGTGTCATGTAGATATCAAATGACTGATGTTTCCGAGCGCTCAGCTTGGCCCCGGAGCCGCCGAGAGAGTCTCTCCGGGATAGATCCCACTTCACCTTGCTCTTATCGTCCCCCTCCGGCTGCCAGAGCGGCGCTGCGGCGGCGGAGCCGGGAGATTAGGACAGAATACATTTCATTATTACCCTATTATGCTCTTTTATTTGCCCCTCGGAGACCACTTAAGTCGGCTTACAAATAAACTTACAGCGATCGGCGCGCCATCTGCTTACAAATTGCCCGGAATAAACACGTGTACGGCGAAGAGCCGAGATACCCAGATCTGTAATTTTACCGCTCGCTGGGAACAGCCAACACTGTGATTTACATGAGAGCTGAACTCCAGGCAGATATAAAAAAAAAAATGATTACATCGAGCTATGTAGGCACTAAAAAAAAGGAATGAAATGCATGTCTACATCACCTAGCAACGAGAGACCTGAACCCTGTGTAATAAAAAAAAAAAGCGGCATTCTGGGAGCTCTACTGCCTTACAAAAGGCTGTCAGTCTAACAAAGTGAGCATGCTTACAGGAGTTAAGTTCAAAAAAGCCGTGCCACCAGGGCCGTGGATACGGGGGTACCACCAGTCCTCCTGTATGGGGCCCAGGCTGTCAGTCTGACACAGTGAGCATGCTTATCATGGTATCATCCGAGTAGTTTATGTTCCTGTATGGGGCCCAGGCTGTCAGTCTGACACAATAAGCATGCTTACAGGAACAGAAATTACAGGGATGATACCACTGTTGTGCTGCCGACTCTTCATTCTTTAGGTGTTATGGATCTTTTGGATGACTGGACGGGGGGAGCGGTAAAAATCTGTGGCTGAGCTGCAGTCTTACCCTGGCAGTTGAGTTCAATGATGCCGTGCCGCCAGGGCCGTGGGTAAGGGGGTACCACCAGTCCTCCTGTACGGGGCCCAGGCTGTCAGTCTAACACAGTGAGCATGCTTATCATGGTATCATCCCAGTAGTTTATGTTCCTGTATGCATGCTCACTGTGTTAGACAGCCTGGGCCCCGTACAGGAGGACTGGTGGTACCCCCTTACCCACGGCCCTGGTAACACAGTGAGCATGCTTACAGGCACATAAACTAGGGGCCCAAGCAGCAGGGTGAATCGAATGTGGGTAGAGAGAGTTATCGGCACGGCGGTGGGGGGCAATTACTGAATCCGATCCCCTGTATGGCTCTCTCTGCAGCAGCTGAAAGCCAGCGGGAGGGAGAGGAGAAGAAGCCAACTTTCAGCTGCTGCAGAGAAAGCCATACAGGGGATCGGTTCCAGTAATTGCCCCACCCCGGTGCACCCATCACCTCCCTGTACACCATACATTTCCCCCTGCTGCCCCCACCCCTGTAATGTTGCTGGCTTCTCTCCTCTCATTCCCATTGGCAGCTACAAGCATACAATAGGATCATTCAGGATGGAGAGTGTCACATTTACCAGCCCCTTTCTCTCCTGAATGAACACGATGTGTGATTGGTACCAATGAATCACTGTGTTCATTCATAATTGAAGCATAGTAAACTGTTTTCTTGTGGGAATGGGATAGCTTGTTAGGTTGGCTGTATGGGGCCCCTTGTTTTGGGGGGCCCTGTCAGGTTGGGTGTATGGTGCCCCATGGTTCGGGGGGCCCTGTCAGGTTGACTGTATGGGGCCCCATGGTTTCTAACAGCAGCACTGCGAGCCGCAACCACATGTAATGCACACGACTGTACTGCAATTGTGTAGCATTACAGGTTTGAAAAATCAGGCGGTAAGGAAGTCTATTTGAGGATTAGCTCCTGGGGATGTCTATGCTAGAATTAGCTCCTGAGGATGTCTATGCTAGAATTAGCTCCTGGGGATGTCTATGCTAGAATTAGCTCCTGGGGATGTCTATGCTAGAATTAGCTCCTGGGGATGTCTATGCTAGAATTAGCTCCTGGGGATGTCTATGCTAGAATTAGCTCCTGGGGATGTCTATGCTAGAATTAGCTCCTGGGGATGTCTATGCTAGAATTAGCTCCTGGGGATGTCTATGCTAGAATTAGCTCCTGGGGATGTCTATGCTAGAATTAGCTCCTGGGGATGTCTATGCTAGAATGAGCTCCTGGGGATGTCTATGCTAGAATTAGCTCCTGGGGATGTCTATGCTAGAATGAGCTCCTGGGGATGTCTATGCTAGAATGAGCTCCTGGGGATGTCTATGCTAGAATGAGCTCCTGGGGATGTCTATGCTAGAATGAGCTCCTGGGGATGTCTATGCTAGAATGAGCTCCTGGGGATGTCTATGCTAGAATTAGCTCCTGGGGATGTCTATGCTAGAATTAGCTCCTGGGGATGTCTATGCTAGAATGAGCTCCTGGGGATGTCTATGCTAGAATGAGCTCCTGGGGATGTCTATGCTAGAATGAGCTCCTGGGGATGTCTATGCTAGAATGAGCTCCTGGGGATGTCTATGCTAGAATGAGCTCCTGGGGATGTCTATGCTAGAATTAGCTCCCGGGGATGTCTATGCTAGAATTAGCTCCCGGGGATGTCTATGCTAGAATTAGCTCCCGGGGATGTCTATGCTAGAATTAGCTCCCGGGGATGTCTATGCTAGAATGAGCTCCCGGGGATGTCTATGCTAGAATTAGCTCCCGGGGATGTCTATGCTAGAATGAGCTCCCGGGGATGTCTATGCTAGAATGAGCTCCCGGGGATGTCTATGCTAGAATGAGCTCCCGGGGATGTCTATGCTAGAATGAGCTCCCGGGGATGTCTATGCTAGAATGAGCTCCCGGGGATGTCTATGCTAGAATGAGCTCCCGGGGATGTCTATGCTAGAATGAGCTCCCGGGGATGTCTATGCTAGAATGAGCTCCCGGGGATGTCTATGCTAGAATGAGCTCCCGGGGATGTCTATGCTAGAATGAGCTCCCGGGGATGTCTATGCTAGAATGAGCTCCCGGGGATGTCTATGCTAGAATGAGCTCCCGGGGATGTCTATGCTAGAATGAGCTCCCGGGGATGTCTATGCTAGAATGAGCTCCCGGGGATGTCTATGCTAGAATGAGCTCCTGGGGATGTCTATGCTAGAATGAGCTCCTGGGGATGTCTATGCTAGAATGAGCTCCTGGGGATGTCTATGCTAGAATGAGCTCCTGGGGATGTCTATGCTAGAATGAGCTCCTGGGGATGTCTATGCTAGAATGAGCTCCTGGGGATGTCTATGCTAGAATGAGCTCCTGGGGATGTCTATGCTAGAATGAGCTCCTGGGGATGTCTATGCTAGAATGAGCTCCTGGGGATGTCTATGCTAGAATGAGCTCCTGGGGATGTCTATGCTAGAATGAGCTCCTGGGGATGTCTATGCTAGAATGAGCTCCTGGGGATGTCTATGCTAGAATGAGCTCCTGGGGATGTCTATGCTAGAATGAGCTCCTGGGGATGTCTATGCTAGAATGAGCTCCTGGGGATGTCTATGCTAGAATTAGCTCCTGGGGATGTCTATGCTAGAATGAGCTCCTGAGGATGTCTATGCTAGAATGAGCTCCTGGGGATGTCTATGCTAGAATTAGCTCCTGAGGATGTCTATGCTAGAATTAGCTCCTGGGGATGTCTATGCTAGAATTAGCTCCTGGGGATGTCTATGCTAGAATTAGATCCTGAGGATGTCTATGCTAGAATTAGCTCCTGAGGATGTCTATGCTAGAATTAGCTCCTGAGGATGTCTATGCTAGAATTAGCTCCTGGGGATGCCTTTGCCAGAATTAGCTCCTGAGGATGTCTATGCTAGAATTAGCTCCTGGGGATGTCTATGCTAGAATTAGCTCCTGGGGATGTCTATGCTAGAATTAGCTCCTGGGGATGTCTATGCTAGAATTAGCTCCTGAGGATGTCTATGCTAGAATTAGCTCCTGAGGATGTCTATGCTAGAATTAGCTCCTGGGGATGTCTATGCTAGAATTAGCTCCTGAGGATGTCTATGCTAGAATTAGCTCCTGAGGATGTCTATGCTAGAATTAGCTCCTGGGGATGTCTATGCTAGAATTAGCTCCTGGGGATGTCTATGCTAGAATTAGCTCCTGGGGATGTCTATGCTAGAATTAGCTCCTGAGGATGTCTATGCTAGAATTAGCTCCTGAGGATGTCTATGCTAGAATTAGCTCCTGGGGATGTCTATGCTAGAATTAGCTCCTGAGGATGTCTATGCTAGAATTAGCTCCTGAGGATGTCTATGCTAGAATTAGCTCCTGAGGATGTCTATGCTAGAATTAGCTCCTGGGGATGTCTATGCTAGAATTAGCTCCTGAGGATGTCTGTGCTAGAATTAGCTCCTGAGGATGTCTGTGCTAGAATTAGCTCCTGAGGATGTCTATGCTAGAATTAGCTCCTGGGGATGCCTTTGCCATAATTAGCTCCTGAGGATGTCTATGCTAGAATTAGCTCCTGAGGATGTCTATGCTAGAATTAGCTCCTGAGGATGTCTATGCTAGAATTAGCTCCTGAGGATGTCTATGCTAGAATTAGCTCCTGAGGATGTCTATGCTAGAATTAGCTCCCGGGGATGTCTATGCTAGAATTAGCTCCTGGGGATGTCTATGCCAGAATTAGCTCCTGAGGATGTCTATGCCAGATGTAGCTCCTGAAGAAGTCTATCCCAGAATTAGCTCCTGATAAAATCTATCCCAGAATTCTGTCCTGAAGAATTCTATCCCACCACTATCTCTTGAGGAAGTCTATCCCAGAATTAGCTCCTGAAAAAATATATCCCAGAATTATCTCCTGAGGAAGTCTATCCCAGCATTAGGTCCTGATGAAGTCTATATAAAAATTAGCTCAAAAGAAAGTCTATTCCCCATTCTTACTGTAGAAGCCTTTCTGTATGCTGAGATTAAACCTGTTTTCATGCAGAGGCAAAGAGTGCCCCCTCGTCCTTTGCAATGACCTTCGTCAGGGAATGACTTTGCACAAAGTTCACTCTGTGGATCCCGTATATTTATACATGGTGATCACATCCCCCTTAATTGCCTGTTATTAGGAAAGATGAAATAAAGTTCAGTTAATCATTCCTCATAGCTGAACTCCCCCATGCTTCTTATCAGCTTTTTTTTTTTTTGCACTTCTCTGCACTTTCTCCAGCTCCCTATCATCCTTCTTGCAAGTCTACAAGTCAGGTCTGACTGATTAAAGACAATTCAACGTGTCTGTGAAGGTTCCCATTTATCCTGGTTACGGTACAATGTAGCCATTTGAAATTCGACACATTCAGTTGGACTTGTTCTGCAATGTTGGAGGTGTTTTGTGGCTAATCCGAGCCACGTCTGCAGTCGTAATTCTTCATTATAGCTGACGAAGCGGCTTGGATTGAAACAAGTCAATATGTTATCTGGTAATCTCTGATCTCAGCAGCCCTTCAGCAAGGATGCTACGTACAGACAGGCAGAAGGAGGGAATCAATCTCTGTCATCATGAGAATGCCATAGAAGCAAGGGTGTAGGACGGTGAAAGCCACATCAAAGGCTAAACCCAAGGAAAGTTAGCCATTTGCTCACCAAGGTACGTTTATAAACAGCATGGTATACAAGGGCCTAAATCAAGCTCACTGCTGCAGCTGTGCGCTTGGTATCGGCTTTAACAGCCAGCAAAGGGCTTTTATGGAGCTCCCAAAGTGCTCCCCCCACCCCGACACCCACAGTGGTTCCTGGACCCTTCCTTTCCTCTGACTGTGGGAAACTGCTCATACAATGAGAGCAGGAGGAACTCGGGGTACATTCGTTCCCTCCTACGACCCCGGAAGTGAGTTGTATTACATCACTTCCAGGGTCACAGCTGTCATTCCTTGGCTAGTGTAGCCAAGGATGCAGGATGCAGCTATTCAAGCACGATCTGTGCTTGAATAGCTTACTTGGAAGACAGGCGAGACATAGGGGGCGCACTTTGGGGGCTCCATAAAAGCTCCATAAAATCCCTAAAGGGTAGCACGTTGCTGTGCATGGCGGAAAAACACCTAGCCTAACAAATTAATTTTTTCTTTAAGTTTCTTGCTATCACAAGGGGGCAAATGGGTTCCCGATGTGAAAACGTGGGCAGGTGACAGATACTCAATAAAGAGACATTGGGGATTTATTAGAACCCCTATGTCTCTCCTGATCTCCAAGGAAGCTATTCAAGCACAGATCATGCTTGAATAGCTGCATCCTTGGCTTCACTAGCCAAGGAATGACAGCTGTGACCCTGGAAGTCATGTAATACAACTCACTTCCGGGGTCATAGGAGGGAACGAATGCACCCCGAGTTCCTCGTGCTCTCACTGTATGAGCATTCGTTCCCTCCTACGACTAACGACCCCGGAAGTGAATTGTATTACATCACTTCCAGGGTCACAGCGGCCATTCCTTGGCTTGTGAAGCCAAGGATGCAGCTATTCAAGCACGATCTGTGCTTGAATATCTTCCTTGGAGGGCAGGAGAGACATAGGGGGCGCACTTTGGGAGCTCCATTAAAGCCCTAAAGGGTAGCATGTTTCTGGGCATGGCAGAAAAACACGTGAAGTGTGCACCTAGCCTGACAAATGAATTTTTGTTTCTTTAACTTTATTGCTATCACAAGGGGGCAAATGGGTTCCCAATGTGAAAACGTGGGCAGGTGACAGGTACTCAATAAAGAGACATTGGGGATTTATTAGACCCCCTATGTCTCTCCTGCCCTCCAAGGAAGCTATTCAAGCACAGATCATGCTTGAATAGCTGCATCCTTGGCTACATTAGCCAAGGAATGACAGCTGTGACCCTGGAAGTGATGTAATACAATGCACTTCCGGGGTCATTAGTCGTAGGAGGGAACGAATGTACCCTGAGTTTCTCCCGCTCTCACTGTATGAGCATTCGTTCCCTCCTACGGCTAACGACACCCACAGTGGTTCCTGGACCCTTCCTTTCCTGGGGGGATCCCCAGACTGTGGGAAACTGCTCATACAGTGAGAGCAGGAGGAACTTGGAGTGCATTTGTTCCCTCCTATAACCCCGGAAGTGAATTGTATTACATCACTTCCAGGGTCACAGCTGTCATTCCTTGGCTAGTGTAGCCAAGGATGCAGCTATTCAAGCACGATCTGTGCTTGAATAGCTACCTTGGAGGGCAGGAGAGACACAGGGGGTCTAATAAATCCCCAATGTTTCTTTATTGAGTACCTGTCACCTGCTCACGTTTTCACATCGGGAACCCATTTGCCCCCTTTGTGATAGCAATAAAGTTAAAGAAAAAATTCATTTGTCAGGCTAGGTGCACACTTCTCGTGTTTTTCCGACATGCAGAGAAACGTGCTACCCTTTAGAACTTTTATGGAGCTCCCAAAGTGTGCCCCCCCCGACATCCACAGTGGTTCATGGACCCTTCCTTTCCTCGGGGGATCCCCAGACTGTGGGAAACTGCTCATACAGTGAGAGCAGGAGGAACTCGGGGTACATTCATTCCCTCCTATGACCCCAGAAGTGAATTGTATTACATCACTTCCAGGGTCACAGCTGTCATTCCTTGGCTAGTGTAGCCAAGGATGCAGCTATTCAGGCACGATCTGTGCTTCAATAGCTTCCTTGGAGGGCAGGAGAGACATAGGGGGTCTAATAAATCCCCAATAGCTGCATCCTTGGCTACACTAGCCAAGGAATGACAGCTGTGACCCCGGAAGTGATGTAATACAATTCACTTCTGGGGTCGTTAGTCGTAGGAGGGAACGAATGTACCCCGAGTTCTTCCTGCTCTCACTGTATGAGCATTCGTTCCCTCCTACGACTAATGACCCCGGAAGTGCATTGTATTACATCACTTCCAGGGTCACAGCTGTCATTCCTTGGCTAGTGTAGCCAAGGATGCAGCTATTCAAGCACGATCTGTGCTTGAACAGCTTCCTTGGAGGGCAGGAGAGACACAGTGTTTTTTCGACATGCACTGAAACGTGCTACCCTTTAGCAGATGCATGGCGATGCCGTGAAGAATTAACCTACTAATGTGCATTTTTGGATGCGCCAAAAACGCATAGTGCAGCAACATCATGTAGTTCGATTCCATTTTGCAAAAGGGTCAGGGACTTTTTTTTTTTTTTGCATTTTTATCACACGCAGGGAAGCCCATTAAAAGGAACGGTCTGCCCTGCAAGCGACGCATGGAAATATGCGCACGCTCCTTTGCGCCCGCATGTTGTGAGTGGATCCTTGGTCATGGTTCAGCCTGCGCCTCTTTATACTTCAGCACTTTTAATCGGTGGCTAGGCTGGCATATTGTTCTCTGTTCCACAATAAATGTCACTGAGCAAACGCTGGAATGCTAATTTGTACCTCAGAAGCAATGATGCAGTTCCTAAAATTGGTATTTTTCACTTCGCTGAAATAATTAAAAACAAAAAAAAAGAAAAAAGAAAAGAAAAAAAGGTCTGCACACCAATAACGCACACCTCCTAAACGAGAACTCATACGAAAAACAAAGAAAAAGGCGCAAAACCTCAGCAGCAAAGCAACATAAATACAGAAGGATTTTGAACACACACATATCAGCTGATACAATATACAAATCCCGAAGAAGTCCAATCCAGAAGGATGAAGAAGACCCCGGTCACACTGGGTGCGACTTGGCATGCGATTCGCCATGCCATGCGACATGAAAATCGCATGGCAAGTCGCACCCTATTTTCCGCAATTACAGCGGTCATATCGAAGCGATTCCGACTTGGTCGGAGCCGCACCGGTTTCTAAAAGTAGAGCATGCACTACTTCAGGTGCGACTTGCATAGAGCCTAGGTTCACATCTGTGCGGGTGGTGCCACTGTGGATCTGCACGAAAATCCGTGCAGCCGCACCACCGGCACAGAGAATTGCGGACCCGCCGGCGGGTGCTGTTAGTTCTAATGGCGCGCGGCCGCACTGGAAAACACAACCGTACTGGGAACCTCGACTGCGTTTTCCAAAGTAGTGCCAGGACTTCTTCCCTGCGTGTCACGGGGCGCAGGAGTCCATTCAAATGAATGGGCTCTCCTGCCTGTGCAAAACCCAGCCCGCAGGGCCGCATAGGTGTGAACCCGGGGGAGACACCTGTGTCTGGCGAGCCGCACCTCGAGTCGGAACACCATCCGATTTTAAAATCGTGCGACTTCACTGGAAGTCGGTAATACGCAGACTGCTACACCGGGACGTCTACCCCCATGACGGACTTGATGTGCCTTTTATCTACCGTCATCTTGTAAGTGTTTTAACTTTTCTGTAATAAAAAAAAAGTATTACATCTACGCTTAGAGGCGCCTTGTCTTTTAACTAACTCATACTATTAGCTCATTTAATATACCCACATGGAAGGAAAATATATTTTAAGTATATTTAAAAAATATTCTTCCCCAATATATTGACATATATAAGAAATACTACAATTTTGGCCATATTCAATATATATACATACACACACACACACATATATACACATACTGTATGTTGAACTGCGTTTTTTATATATTACAAAATACATGGAAAATATTTTTTAAAATACTTTATCTTTAAAAATAAATGTAATCTACATTTTTGGAATGCACTTACAAATATATGAAAAAGTGACTTTTTAATATGTTAACAAATAGCTGAATAATATACCAAAATATATATATTTTTAATAGATTTTGTAATATATAAAAAATGCATTTCAACATACAGTCTATCTATCTATATATACACACACTATATATATATATATATATATATATATATATATATATAAATAATTATACAGGATTTATGGCGCCAACAGTTTGCTCAGCGCTTTACAATGTAATGAGAGACAATACGGTAACAAAAAAATTCAATACGAGAGGGATAGGAGGGCCCTGATCCTTGTGTATATATATATATATATATATATATATAAATGCACACATACATACACATATATATAAATATACATATATATATACACATATATAAATATACATATATATATATATACACATATACATATATATATTTATATATACACACACATATAATATATATATATATATATATAAATATATTGAATACGGACAAAATTTTTGTATTTCGAATACAGTTGTGCTCAAAAGTTTGCCTACCCCGGCACAAATTGTGAAATTTTGCCATTGATATTGAAAATCTGACTGATCATGCCGAAAAATGCTCTTTTATTGAAGGATGATGACATGGGCAGACTGACCATTTGGAAATTCAGGCACTGCCCGAGGGCCCGGGGTCAGTAGGGGGCCCCATGAGATGCCCCTGGTACCTTTTTCATAGGCTTTTTTGAGTTTGGGCAAGGACACAGGGGCCCCATGATCTCCTATTGCCCCGGGGCCCCATGAGTTGTCAGTCCGCCCCTGGATGATGATCATATGAAGCCATTTATAATCGAATAGTTGTTTGGCTCCTTTTTAAATCACAATGATAACAGAAATCACCTGAATGGATCAGAGGTTTCCCTCCCCTGGAATGTTCGGCCTTGGTACAGACACACAAGGTGACACACACGGGTTACAATGCCAGTCCATCTGTGGCTTTTTAAATTGCAATTAGTGGAAAGTTCGGGGATCTCTTGATACCGAGCCAAGGTCAGGTAGACCAAGAAAGATTGCAGCCACAACTGCCAGAAGAATTGTTCGGGATACAAAGAAAACCCCACAGGTGACCTCAGGAGAAATCCAGGCTGCTCTGGAAATAGATGGTGTGGTTGTTTTTAAGGAGTACAATACGGTGATACTTGAACAAAAATGAGCTGTTTGGTGGAGGTGCCAGAAAGAAGCTTTTACTGCACCAATGCCACAAAAAAGCCCGGCTACAATATGCCTGACAACACCTTGACATGCCTAACCGGGCCTTCTTGTGTCACTGATGCAGTAAAGACTTCTTTCTGGCAACTCCACCATGCAGCTAATTTTTGTTCAAGTGTCATCATATTGTGCTCCTTCAATACAACCACACCATCTTTTTCCAGAGCAGCCTGGATTTTTCTTGTGGTTACCTGTGGGGGGTTTCCCTTTGTATCCCAAACAATTCTTCTGTCAGTTATGGCTGAAATCTTTCTTGGTCTACCTGACCTTGGCTTGGTATCAAGAGATCCCCAAACTTTCTACTTCTTAATAGGTGATGTAACAGTACTGATTGGCATATTAGGCTTTGGACATCTTTTAATGTCCTTTTCCATCTTTATAAAGTTCCATTGCCTTGTTACGCAGGACTGTTGACAGTTCTTTTCTGCTCCCCATGGCTCAGTATCTAGCCTAGTCAGTGCTTCCATGTAAGAGCTAACAAACTCATTGACTATTTATACACTGACACTGATTGCAATTTAAAAAGCCACAGATGTGGGACATTAACCTCTAATTGGCATTGTAACCCGTGTGTGTCACCTTGTGTGTCTGTACCAAGGCCGAACATCAAAGGGGGTGGAGACTTCTGATCAGGGGGTGGAGACTTCTGATCTGGGGGCGGAGACTTCTGATCCGGGGGGCGGAGACTTCTGATCCGGGGGGCGGAGACTTCTGATCCGGGGGGCGGAGACTTCTGATCCGGGGGGCGGAGACTTCTGATCCGGGGGGCGGAGACTTCTGATCCGGGGGGGTGGAGACTTCTGATCCGGGGGGGGGGGCGGAGACTTCTGATTCGGGCCATTTGGGTGATTTCTGTTATCATTAGGATTTAAAAAGGAGCCAAACAACTATTTGATAATAAATGGCCTCATATGATCATCATCCAGGGGCGGACTGACAACTCATGGGGCCCCCGGGAATAGGGGATCATGGGGCCCCTGTGTTCTTGCCCAAACTCAAAAAAGCCTATGAAAAAGGTACCAGGGGCATCTCATGGGGCCCCCTACTGTCCCCGGGCCCTTGGGCAGTGCCCGAGTTTCCAAATGGTCAGTCTGCCCCTGTCATCATCCTTCAATAAAAGAGCATTATTCGGCATGGTCATATTTTCAATATCAATACTGCACTGCACTCATGTAATCACGGGCAGAACAAATCACAAACTGCTAGAGCCAAGCAGCCTCAGCAAAGCCCTGATTATCCCCCATTCACTGTCATTCCAGACAGCCGATTATTTAAGGGCTCCTTCGCATGTGTGGCAGCCCTTGCCACCCCCTATGAAAAGTGATCTGCGATGGATCACTTTTCAAAGCGGTTTGACAGGAGGTAAGGATATGATATATTTCTTCCTCATCACCTGATTTAACCCTGTAAATGCCAAGCCACAATTGCATGCGCTGTGCGCGGGTGCGAGGAAGTTAATGGTGTTTCCTCCCTACGCTTCCATGGGTCATGCGCAGTGGCAGTAACGCCTGCTGAATGTTACATGTCGTTTAATATTTGTCACAGCCGTGAAGCACAGCATTGCAGCCCTGGCAAGTGTACAGCTCTGTACACAAACCATGGCTCAACCACATACTTTTACCACCCCTCTCATGTGAATGAACCCTTAAGGCAGCCTTTCTCAGCAGTTATATCCCAGAAGAACCCTTTAAATCAGTGGTCTCCAACTTATGGCCCTCTGAATAGTTCCCCAAGGGCCAGAAAAAGGTATGCAGAGGGCCAGAAGTTGGAGACCACTGATTTAAAGGGTTCTTCTGGGATATAACTGCTGAGAAAGGCCGCCTTAAGGGTTCATTCACATGAGGCAGGGTGGTAAAAGTATGTGGTTGAGCCACGGTTTGACCACCCATCTGGAAAATGACATGCAGCCGCTCAGAGTGTACAGTATGCATACCTTTTTCTGGCCCTTGGGGAACTATTCAGAGCTGTACACTCTGAGCGGCTGCATGTCACTGTCCAGGTGGGTCACTGTACTGCTGTTCCTAAACATTAAATGAATGAACATATCCCTGACATCCCTTTAGATGTATATCCTTGCTGGCCACTGGGTGCTGCAGGCTTTAGCTGTGCTATCTGCTGATCAGTTGCTGGAATCAAGCAACTGATCAGTAAATTTCCCAACTAACGTCTGCAGGGAGAAGCAAGCATATCCAAAGGGAAGCCAGGGATGTCATTGGCCTGCCCCTTACATCTATTCATTTTCTGTACCATCATTCATTTTTGCTCTTTGCCATGTGTGAACCTGATCTTTAGGACTGAATGTATGAAAGAACATATCGTTGGCATCCCTTTTAGATGTGTATCCCTTCTGGCCACTGGGTGCTGCAGGCTTTAACTGTGCATTTTGCTGATCAGTTGCTGGAACCAAGCGACTGATCAGTAGATTAGCCAACTAAGGTCTGCAGCATCCTGTGGCCACAGGGGAGGAGCATGCACATCTAAAGGGATGCCAGGAATGTGTTTCATAAAAAGCTTGAAGCAGGAAGCTGTGATGTTTCCTCCCAAAAAAAACGCTCTAACCATGGAGCAAAGACCAGCAGAAAGACCCAGCGATGAAAAGAGGTATTTACATTAAAAATGGTAATTGCATATTGATTGGAGGGGGAGGAGAGGGAAAAAGGGGAGGAGTTATATACATAAATTATACTTCAGCTTTAAAATGTAAATATATCTGTTTAAATGTACACTTCAGTGGAAGGTCAGGCCTCAAAGTACCTACCAAAGAAAAACTTCACCGCTCAGGGCTTTCGTTCCATCCAGGCCTTTGAGACCCTGTAAGTCTCCAGTGTCACTGCCCCGCCTCCTGATTGTTCTTTGAAGTAATGGGGTGACCGGAGGGGGGGGGTGGGCATTTTCTGTTCCCATTGGCCATGTTCCGGGCTTCTCTAAACCCTGAAGCATGGTAAAGTGGCCCTTTGTTTAGAAAGTCTAGAGGCCCCTGCTCTAAACTGATGACCTGTAGAAGCTTTTAAAGCGGCACCTATAGAAAATATAGGACAGTGAAGTTTGCTGCATGTGTTTTAACCAGTTCCCAGTGTACTGGCCCATTGCCGGTACCATGTGGCCACTGTGACCAATCACAGCAGGTCACATGACAATTGTAAACAATGGATGGCTTCCTTTTATGCCATCCATTAGTATACAATTGTGTCGCTAGCTGTGATTGGTCACAGTGATCACATGGTACAGACTGGGCCAATCACAGCCCCGTATTGAAGTGGTTAAAGCCTTGACATGTTGGATATCTATTTACTCGGTGCAACCTCCTCTTTTTTACTTTACAAACGAAACGGGTAGTTTATTGCATTTTTGTGCCCTAAAATTAACTTGAGTGTATTTTTTTACTGTCATTTTGCATTTCATACACTGATGGGCTAATATCATACGACATAAAAAAATTGGCAGTACTGCTCTTTTATTCTCCAGAGCGTCTGCTTTCGGATAAAATACATCAATTCCGGGGGTTTTATGTGATCTTCAGGCCTAAAATTCTTATTTTTTTTTTTTTAAACGTGTGCAAAAAAAAAAAAAATTGCAAAATTGGCCGTGGCAGCAAAAGGGTTAAATCCTGAGCGGTGTACTTTATTGGTTGATCCGTCACTTTCTGGTATGGCCAGTGTCCAGCGAAGGGAGACGGGTCTGGATTAGTATGCCGTGATCGACGTGACCCGACCAGAAATGAATTAACCTCGGATCAATTATTGTCTATATATCCTGTACACTGCTCACCCACCGCAACCTGGAGGGGGCTGCCGGGGGATTCAGGAAGAGATGGTAGAAATTCTCATTCAGGATATATTGGTGTGTACACGATGGGACTTTTTTTTTTTTTTTTTTAAACATGCTTTATGTAAAAAAAAAAAAAAAAAAAAAAAAATCTGGAACTCTTCTACAACAGAGAATTCCCCAAGTTCTGTCTTTTTCAACCATTTGTACTCTTGAAATAATTTTTACTTCCTGACCCAACATGGAAAAAAATATATAAATAAAAAGAATCATTAATTTTAAAAAAATGTATAGAAAAATGAATCATTAATTAAAAAAATAAAATGAATCATTAATTTAAAAAAAAATTAATAATAAAATGAATCATTAATTTAAAAAATAAAATAAAAAAAATAAAATGAATTAAAAAAACATAAAATTAATCATTAATTAAAAATAAATTAAAAATAAATAAAAATAATTTAATATATATATATATATATATATATATAAAATCCCCCCCCCCCCTCTAGCCATCTGAGCATTGCTGTCATTTTAGCAATTTGTATTCAGCTGTTTCAGGCTCCTTATCCCTCTTCAGTGCAAGTTCTGGCTGTATGGGTTCTGTGGTGCAGAGTGGGGGTATTGAATTAAAATTTGTGAACGTCTGATCAGTAAAATTGTCTTCCAAACGAGGTCCAAATCTTGTGTTTGTACAAGGCTCAGATGTTTATCATCACAAGACCCCCCCCCCCTCCCCTTTACATCATAGTGTCCCCCCTTTATATCATTTCCCTCAGTCCCCACTTTACAAAACATTCCCCCCTTTACATCAGTGTCCCTAGTCCCTCCCTTCTCATACATCACAGTCCCCCCTTTACATCAGTGTCCTCAGTCCCTCCCTTCTCATACATCACAGTCCCCCCTTTACATCAGTGTCCTCAGTCCCTCCCTTCTCATACATCACAGTCCCCCCTTTACATCAGTGTCCCTAGTCCCTCCCTTCTCATACATCACAGTCCCCCCTTTACATCAGTGTCCTCAGTCCCTCCCTTCTCATACATCACAGTCCCCCCTTTACATCAGTGTCCTCAGTCCCTCCCTTCTCATACATCACAGTCCCCCCTTTACATCAGTGTCCCTAGTCCTTCCCTTCTCATACATCACAGTCCCCCACTTTACATCAGTGTCCTCAGTCCCTCCCTTCTCATACATCACAGTCCCACCTTTACATCAGTGTCCTCATCTGTTTCTCTCTCCCAGTTGACAGCTCCATTCTTTTTTCAGGCATCATCCCGGGTCACCATCTACTTCCTGGAATGAGATGCTGACTCGCAGATAACTTAGTCATGTAAGCCCCGGAACGTGTTCACAAATGTCTGACGCAGATCAGCCCCTGATGCAGCCTCTCGCCTTGTGACTTGCTAAAAAGTTATAATGTTACAGTCTGATCACTGGGGGAGGGGAGACTGAGGAAATGCTTTCTCCTTCCTGAAGCAGACTGATGACATCATCTCAGGCTAGGCAAAGTCACTGGAGAGGGGAGGAATATCATTGCCCTCAGTCCCCCCTTCACATCAGTGTACTCAGTCCCTCCCTCCATACATCTCAGTCCCCCCTTTACATCAGTGTCCTCAGTCCCTCCCTCCATACATCTCAGTCCCCCCTTTACATCACTATCCCCACTTTACATCAGTGTCCTCAGTCCCCCATTCAGATCACTATCCCCACTTTACATCAGTGTCCTCAGTCCCCCATTCAGATCACAGTCCCCCCTTTACATCAGTGTCCTCAGTCCCCTTCCTCCCATACATGACAGTCCCCCCTTTATATTAGTGTCCTCAGTCTCTCTTCACTCCCCCCTTACATCACAGTGTCCCCCTTTATATCACCCCCTTTTTACATCAGTGTCCTCAGTCCCCCCCATACATCAAAATCCCCCTTTTTACATCAGTGTCCAAAGTCCCCCCTTTAAATTAGTGTCCACAGTCCCTCATCACCTCACAGTTCCCCCTCCTCCCAATCACAGTCTACATCACTGGTCCCTTGAGAGGTTGCTCGGGGCACCTTGAGCTGTGGCTAACTGACCTCATATTTGATAGTGCTGCATAGTTCCAACTATGGCCAACACCACTTGGTAGACTCAAGCAGTACATTTTTCTCACTGGCCCAATCATGTGATATCAGCTAGGGTGTCCCTAGACCTGAAGATTATTTAAAGATGGGGTCTCCAAACTTTCTAAACGAAGGGCAAGTTTACTGTTCTTCAGACGGGGCCGGGCAAACCGACTGGCTAGGTGTTCAGTAAAATTGTTGAAAAAATTATTATTGAAAATATAATAATTGTGCCCCATCACTGGTGTCAGTGGAAGGAATACTTCCCTGTCATTGGGAATCAGTGGAGGGAATCGTGTCCCATCATTGGTGTCAGTGGAGGGAATAGTTCCCTGTCGTTGGGAGTCAGTAGAGGGAATTGTGCCCCATCATTGGTGTCAGTAGAAGAAATAGTTCCCGATAGTTGGGAGTCAGTGGAGGGAACTGGAACTGTGCCCCATCATTGGTGTCAGTGGAAGGAATAGTTCCCTGTAGTTGGGAGTCAGTGGATGGAATATTGCCCCATTGTAACAGAACCTGACCACAGACACAAGATATATACACAGGGTGGGGCAATCCACACCCAGCAACAAGAGACATCAGCAGACAGTCCCATCAGGGGGAAGGGCTGCCAGAAACACCCCCCACCAAGCCAATACACAAACACATACATCCCATAATAGTTTGCTCACAAGCAAGACAGGCAATAGAACAATGGGATCCAATCACATGGCATTAAACAATGAACAACCCCCCACCCCACCAATACATGTCCACACAATATCATGACATATCAACCTGCACCCCTAACAAGCACAGGGTGACTTACACATAAGTGGGATATGGGGAGCTGAGACAGGGGTCTCCCCACCTCTCTAAAGTGAGCGGTGTTCCATGGGCCCCCCAACCAAAGTGACTCCCATCACACCCATCATTGGTGACAGTGGAAGGAATAGTTCCTGTCGTTGGGAGTCAGTGGAGGGAATAGTGCCCCATCATTGGTGTCAGTGGAAGGAATAGTTCCTGTCGTTGGGAGTCAGTGGAGGGAATAGTGCCCCATCATTGGTGTCAGTGGAAGGAATAGTTCCCTGTCATCGGGAGTCAGTGGAGGGAATTGTGCTCCATCATTGGTGTCAGTGGAAGGAATAGTTCCCTGTCATTGGGAGTCAGTGGAGGGAATTGTGCTCCATCATTGGTGTCAGTGGAAGGAATAGTTCCCTGTTGTTGGGAGTCAGTGGAGGGAATTGTGCCCCATCATTGGTGTCAGTAGAAGAAATAGTTCCCGGTAGTTGGGAGTCAGTGGAGGAAACTGTGCCCCATCACTGGTGTCAGTGGAAGGAATAGTTCCCTGTCGTTGGGAGTCAGTGGATGGAATATTGCCCCATTGTAACAGAACCTGACCACAGATACAAGATATATACACAGGGCGGGGCAATCCACACCCAGCAACAAGAGACATCAGCAGACAGTCCCATCAGGGGGAAGGGCTGCCAGAAACACCCCCCACCAAGCCAATACACAAACACATACATCCCATAATAGTTTGCTCACAAGCAAGACAGGCAATAGAACAATGGGATCCAATCACATGGCATTAAACAATGAACAACCCCCCACTCCACCAATACATGTCCACACAATATCATGACATATCAACCTGCACCCCTAACAAGCACAGGGTGACTTACACATAAGTGGGATATGGGGAGCTGAGACAGGGGTCTCCCCACCTCTCTAAAGTGAGCGGTGTTCCATGGGCCCCCCAACCAAAGTGACTCCCATCACACCCATCATTGGTGACAGTGGAAGGAATAGTTCCTGTCGTTGGGAGTCAGTGGAGGGAATAGTGCCCCATCATTGGTGTCAGTGGAAGGAATAGTTCCTGTCGTTGGGAGTCAGTGGAGGGAATAGTGCCCCATCATTGGTGTCAGTGGAAGGAATAGTTCCCTGTCATCGGGAGTCAGTGGAGGGAATTGTGCTCCATCATTGGTGTCAGTGGAAGGAATAGTTCCCTGTCATTGGGAGTCAGTGGAGGGAATTGTGCTCCATCATTGGTGTCAGTGGAAGGAATAGTTCCCTGTTGTTGGGAGTCAGTGGAGGGAATTGTGCCCCATCATTGGTGTCAGTAGAAGAAATAGTTCCCGGTAGTTGGGAGTCAGTGGAGGAAACTGTGCCCCATCACTGGTGTCAGTGGAAGGAATAGTTCCCTGTCGTTGGGAGTCAGTGGATGGAATATTGCCCCATTGTAACGGAACCTGACCACAGATACAAGATATATACACAGGGCGGGGCAATCCACACCCAGCAACAAGAGACATCAGCAGACAGTCCCATCAGGGGGAAGGGCTGCCGGAAACACCCCCCACCAAGCCAATACACAAACACATACATCCCATAATAGTTTGCTCACAAGCAAGACAGGCAATAGAACAATGGGATCCAATCACATGGCATTAAACAATGAACAACCCCCCACCCCACCAATACATGTCCACACAATATCATGACATATCAACCTGCACCCCTAACAAGCACAGGGTGACTTACACATAAGAGGGATATGGGGAGCTGAGATAGGGGTCTCCCCACCTCTCTAAAGTGAGCTGTGTTCCATGGGCCCCCCAACCAAAGTGACTCCCATCACACCCATCATTGGTGACAGTGGAAGGAATAGTTCCTGTCGTTGGGAGTCAGTGGAGGGAATAGTGCCCCATCATTGGTGTCAGTGGAAGGAATAGTTCCTGTCGTTGGGAGTCAGTGGAGGGAATAGTGCCCCATCATTGGTGTCAGTGGAAGGAATAGTTCCTGTCGTTTGGAGTCAGTGGAGGGAATAGTGCCCCATCATTGGTGTCAGTGGAAGGAATAGTTTCCTGTCATTGGGAGTCAGTGGAGGGAATCATGCCGTACTGTTGGTATCAGCAGGAGGAATAGTTTTCCATCATTTAGATCAGTGGAAAGAATAATTTTCCATCATTGGGTGTCAGTGAGAGGAATTATGCCTCGTTGTTGTCAGTGGAAATAATGATGCCCCATCGTTGATGTCAGTAGGATGAATAGTGCCCCATCATTGGTGTCAGTGGAAGGAATAGTTCCCTGTTATTGGGAGTCAGTGGAGGGAATCATGCCCTACTGTTGGTATCAGCGGGAAGAATAATTTTCCATCATTGGGTGTCAGTGAGAGGAATTATGCCTCATTGTTGGTGTCAGTGGAAGGAATGGTGCCCCATCGTTGATGTCAGTCAGAGGAATAGTTCCCTGTCATTGGGAGTCAGTGGAAGGAATCATGCCCTACTGTTGGTATCAGCGGGAGGAATAGTTTTCCATCAGTTAGATCAGTGGGAAGAATAATTTTCCATCATTGGCTGTCAGTGAGAGGAATTATGCCTCGTTGTTGGTGTCAGTGGAAGCAATGGTGCCCCATCGTTGATGTCAGTCAGAGGAATAGTGCCCTGTGGCCCAGATAAATGCAAGCGAAAGGCCGCATCCGGCCCGCGGGCCACAGTTTGGAGACCATTGGTTTACATGATGGAGTCATCTCTTAGCCAGCATCTCAATCCTAGGAATAGATGGCGACCCTGGATGATGCCTGAACAAAGGTGGCGCCATCCTTCTGGAGAAAAAAAAAAAGCAGATGAAGGCGTTGTCAGGGGGAATACTGCGGGAAAAATTACCAGGAGGTGTTACATTGAAACAATACGGATCATGCTGAGCTCGGACTGCAACTTTGCAGCAAAGTCACAAGGTGAGATGCTGCTGCAGGGGCTGGCCTGTGTCAGATCACACGACGACACTGTTACATTGCCATGTGTATGGTGACCCTTACAGATATTTATTATTGAGTAACAATGTCCCTTTAACAGGTTTTTTTTCTTTGTAAGCCTAAAATAAACCTCAGCGTACAGCGGCCAAGTCTTTGCTCGGGGCGATAAATCCTGCCGCGACCTACAACGAAGGTTTGCCAAGTTCCCTGAACCCCGGCAAAAGCCTGGCCAGCAATCCAGCCAGCATGGAGCTCCTCCGAAAGATCCTCAGCATATTGAGGACATGACCGCACAGATTTCACAGCAGATGCCAGCGGCTTGCGTGGCTCGCTGCGATCCGTTATGCTGTCAGGAAAGACCAACCTGGGAATTTACCCCATAAAGCCGGCGCTGACAAACGACGGGCTCCAAACCAAGCTATTTTTGGTGGATCAACAATAAAAAGCGATTTGCGTTCCTTTGAAAGTCATTGAAGTCGGTGTAATTAGTCCAAAACTGGAGGGTATAGAGAAAAGGGATTTGGGCGGAGCTTAGGGGGTGGTGATGCCCCCCCTCACCCCATTAATCCAAAGAACAGTCGGGGCGGTGACAATGAAGACTTACAGGGTCTCAAAGCCCTGAGCGGGGAAGCATTTCAGTAGGTACTTTGAGGCCTGACCTTCCACTGAAGTGTACATTTACATTTTAAAGCTGAAGTATAATTTATGTATATAACTCCTCCCCTTTTTCCCTCTCCTCCCCCTCCAATCAATATGCAATTACCATTTTTCATGCAAATACCTCTTTTCATCGCTGGGTCTTTCTCCTGGTCTTTGCTCCATGGTAAGAGCGTTTTTGTTGGGAAGAAACATCACAGGTTCCTGCTTCAAGCTTTATATGAAACACGTGCCTGGAATCCCTTTAGATGTGCATGCTCCTCCCTGCTGGCCACAGGATGCTGCAGACCTTAGTTGGCTAATGTAACAGAACCGGACCCCGACTGCACTTGGGTACTTCCGATATAATACTCCTTCCCCGTCCGAACACCGACCACAGACACCACAGCAGACCATACAAGACTAGACAACGCCATTTTTGAAGTAAACCAGGAAATAGACTACTTTATTTTAACACAGATACAAGATATATACATTCAAGGGAACAACCCCCCCCCCCCTCCCTGCATAATGACACAGGGCTGGGCAATCTACATTTAGTAACAAGAGACACACCAGCAGACAGTCCCCGCAGGAGGGAGGGCTGCTGGAAACACCCACAACAAGCCAATACACAAACACATACATCCCATAATAGTTTGCTCCCAAGCAAGACACACAATAGAACAATGGGATGCAACCACATGGCATTAAACAATCAACAACCCCCCCAACCCCAATATTAGGACAGATCACCCTGTACCTCTAACAGGCACAGGGTGACTTATACATAATAGGGATATGGGGAGCTGAGACTGGGGTCTCCCCACATCTCCAAAGTGAGCTGTGTTCCACGGTCCCCCACCCAAAGTGACTCCCGTCACAGCTAATCTACTAATCAGTCGCTTGGTTGCAGCAACTGATACGCAAAATGCACAGCTAAAGCCTGCAGCACCCAGTGGCCAGCAGGGATACACATCTAAAGGGATGCCAATGATATGTTCTTTCATATATTCAGTCCTAAAGATCAGGCTCATACATGGCAAAGAGCAAAAATGAATAATGGCACAGAAAGTGAATAGCTGTAAGGGGCAGGCCAATGACATCCCTGGCTTCCCTTTGGATATACATGCTTCTCCATGCAGACGTTAGTTGGGCAATCTACTGATCAGTTGCTTAATTCCAGCAATTGATCAGCAGATAGCACAGCTAAAGCCTGCAGCACCCAGTGGCCAGCAGGGATATACATCTAAAAGGATGTCAGGGATATGTTCGTTCATATAATGTTCAGGAACAGCAGTACAGTGACTGGCCCCAGCCCTAAAGATCAGGCTCACACATGATGAAGAGCGAAAAGGAATGATGGCACAGAAAGTGAGTGGCTGCAAGACGCGAGACGATGATGTCCCAAGGTGAGCAGAGCTGCTGAGTAACTGCTAGGAGGGGGAACTGTGCTGCTGAGTAACTGCTAGGAGGGGGAACTGTGCTACTGAGTCTCTGCTAGGAGGGGGAACTGTGCTGCTGAGTCTCTGCTAGGAGGGGGAACTGTGCTACTGAGTCTCTGCTAGGAGGGGGAACTGTGCTGCTGAGTCTCTGCTAGGAGGGGGAACTGTACTGCTGAGTCTCTGCTAGGAGGGGGAACTGTACTGCTGAGTCTCTGCTAGGAGGGGGAACTGTGCTGCTGAGTCTCTGCTAGGAGGGGGAACTGTACTGCTGAGTCTCTGCTAGGAGGGGGAACTGTGCTGCTGAGTCTTTGCTAGGAGGGGGAACTGTGCTGC
Organism: Staurois parvus; assembly: GCF_062004578.1. Classification (NCBI taxonomy): domain Eukaryota; kingdom Metazoa; phylum Chordata; class Amphibia; order Anura; family Ranidae; genus Staurois; species Staurois parvus. The sequence goes on from NW_028321391.1 coordinate 88,518, forward strand.
TGAGTCTCTGCTAGGAGGGGGGAACTGTGCTGCTGAGTCTCTGCTAGGAGGAGGGAACTGTGCTGCTGAGTCTCTGCTAGGAGGGAGAACTGTGCTGCCGAGTCTCTGCTAGGGGGGGGGACTGTACTGCCGAGTCTCTGCTAGGGGGGGGAACTGTACTGCTGAGTCTCTGCTAGGAGGGGGAACTGTACTGCTGAGTCTCTGCTAGGAGGGGGAACTGTGCTGCTGAGTCTCTGTTAGGAGGGGGAAATGTGCTGCTGAATCTCTGCTAGGAAGGGGAACTGTGCTGCTGAGGCTCTGCTAGGAGGATGGAACTGTGCTGCTGAGTCTCTGCTAGGAGGGGGGGAACTGTGCTGCTGAGTCTCTGCTAGGAGGGGAACTGTGCTGCTGAGTCTCTGCTAAGAGGGGAACTGTGCTGCTGAGTCTCTGCTAGGAGGATGGAACTGTGCTGCTGAGTCTCTGCTCGAGGGGGAACTGTGCTTCTGAGTCTCTTCTGGGGGGGAAACTGTGCTGCTGAGTCTCTGCTAGGAGGAGGGAACTGTACTGCTGAGTCTCTGCTAGGAGGGGGAACTATACTGCTGAGTCTCTGTTAGGAGGGGGAACTGTGCTGCTGAGTCTCTGCTAGGAGGGGGAACTGTGCTCCTGAGTCTCTTCTAGGAGGGGGAACTGTGCTGCTGAGTCTCTGTTAGGAGGGGGAACTTTGCTCCTGAGTCTCTGCTAGGAGGGGGAACTTTGCTCCTGAGTCTCTGCTAGGAGGGGGAAATGTGCTGCTGAGTCTCTTTTAGGAGGGGGAACTGTGCTGCTGAATCTCTGCTAGGAGGGGGAACTGTGCTGCTGAGTCTCTTCTAGGAGGGGGAAATGTACTGCTGAGTCTCTGCTAGGAGGGGGAGATGTACTGCTGAGTCTCTGCTAGGATGGAGAACTGTGCTGCTGAGTCTCTGCTAGGAGGGGAACTGTGCTGCTGAGTAACTGCTGGGAGGGGGAACTGCGCTGCTAAGTCTCTGCTAGGAGGAGGGAACTGTGCTGCGGAGTCTCTGCTAGGAGGGGAACTGTGCTGCTGAGTCTCTTCTAGGAGGGGGAACTGTGCTGCTGAGTCTCTTCTAGGAGGGGGAAATGTACTGCTGAGTCTCTGCTAGGAGGGGGAACTGTGCTGCTGAGTCTCTGCTAGGAGGGGGAACTGTGCTACTGAGTCTCTGCAAGGAGGGGGAACTGTGCTGCGGAGTCTCTGCTAGGAGGGGGAACTGTGCTGCGGAGTCTCTTTTAGGAGGGGGAATTGTGCTGCTGAGTTTTTTCCAGGAGGGGGAACTGTGCTGCTGAGTCTCTGCTAGGAGAGGAACTGTGCTGCTGAGTCTCTCTTAGAAGGAGGAACTGTGCTGCTGAGTCTCTGCTAGGAGGGGGAACTGTGCTGCTGCATCTCTGCTAGGAGGGGGAACTGTGATGCTGAGTCTCTGCTAGGAGGGGGAACTGTGCTGTTGAGTCTCTGCTTGGCGAAGGAAGCTGAGCCTCCAAATATCTGTTTGGCAAGGGGAGCTGAATCTCTGCGTCTCTGTGGGGAGTGGGGAGCTGAGCTGCTAAAGTTTCTGCTTGGAGGAGGAGCTGAGCTGCCGAGTCTCTGCTGGGAGTGGGGTGAGCTACTGAGTCTCTGCTGGGAGTGGGGTGGGGTGAGCTGCTGAGTCTCTGCTGGGAGTGGGGTGGAGTGAGCTGCTGAGTCTCTGCTGGGAGTGGGGTGGAGTGAGCTGCTGAGTCTCTGCTGGGAGTGGGGTGTGGTGAGCTGCTGAGTCTCTGCTGGGAGTGGGGTGTGGTGAGCTGCTGAGTCTCTGCTGGGAGTGGGGTGGGGTGAGCTGCTGAGTCTCCGCTGGAAGTGGGGTGGGGTGAGCTGCTGAGTCTCTGCTGGGAGTGGGGAGCAGAGCTGCTGAGTCTCTGCTGGGAGTGGGGAGCAGAGCTGCTGAGTCTCTGCTGGGAGTGGGGAGCAGAGCTGCTGAGTCTCTGCTGGGAGTGGGGAGCAGAGCTGCTGAGTCTCTGCTGGGAGTGGGGAGCAGAGCTGCCGAGTCATTGCTAGGACATTTAAAATACCTGAAGGTGGCTTTAATTAATAATTAGAGCATTTAAACAATTACTTATTACAGGGTCACTTTAAAAGAAGGTTCAAAGTATATTTTTAAGTCATTCGGTTGTTTTTCGGTTTCCTGCTCTGCTGCCCCGATAGCTAAACTGCAAATTTAAGCAGAAGTACAGCAAGCGTCGGGAGCCACTGGGGACCTTGCAGGGACCTTCATCTTGCTTTCAGACAGATGGAGATGTTGCGGAGATCCAAACTTTATCAGCAATCTCTTCACTCTTAAAATTCTAGATATGTGTGACAAAGATGAGTGTTCCGGTTTTGGGGTTTTCTAAGGATATGCTGTAGGAGGGAGCCGGGCGCGGACTGACAGGCTGCGATGATAAACCAGATCGGCTGGAGGAATATTTGTTCAGGAGACGGGCGAGGGAGAAATAGACGATGAGCAGATATGATCTCCGGAATGATGGAGAGAGAAGGACGGCCTGTACCAGGCACTGCAATGCGGAGGCAGCCAGTGGGATGAGGACAATATGCTTCCTCCCCGCCGGCGCAGCAGACGATCGCTGCTCGCTGGGTGTGACAGACAGTGCGGTATTTAACGCAGAGCCCCCCCATAGTGTCACATACAGGATGAGTATACCACAGACACGGCCAGATTGATGAAACAGACACGCCGGTTTGTGCTCCTGATGCGGAGGTGGCAGGTAGACATGGAGATTGATGCTGTGCAGAGGAGACGTGTCATTAAAGAGGAGTATAGGAAGCGCCGGGAGGCAGGTGGGATGCAGAGAGGCATAAGTAGAGGAGATACAAATTTAAAGGAGAACTCTACAAAATCCTTTATATTGTTTTAAACAGAAGAAGATGTCTAAGAACAATATTCAAAGATCTCGGGGAAGCCCTGGTAAGAATCGTCCATCGGGAGTCATTGGTAATATGGCCCTCACATCGGCGGTGGTAAATTTGAAGAATGCCGCCTTTGCCAGAATGATACCCCTGCAGTCATGCCGCTGGCTCTGCCGAGTGGTGTGGAGCCTGGAACGTTGCAGGGACCATCAAATGGGAGCTCAATTAGCTACAGCTCAAGGAACTCCTAGCCAACCCTTGAGGGACCCTAGGGTTCCACAAAACCTTGGGTGAGAATGGCTGATCCAGGGGCGGACTGACCATTTGGAAACTCGGGCATTGCCCGAGGGCCCGGGGTCAGTAGGGGGCCCCATGAGATGCCCCTTGTACCTTTTTCATAGGCTTTTTTGAGTTTGGGCAAGGACACAGGGGCCCCATGATCCCCTATTGCCCGGGGGCCCCATGAGTTGTCAGTCCGCCCCTGGGCTGATCTATAGAGTAAGCACGCCACATCCACAAAATGCCTTTGCATTTAAGTTGAATTCAACATATTTCAGATTGTTCTGGAGCTGCACACCATTTCTCCAGGGTACAAATTTACTTTATAGTTCAGCACAATCATAGACACTTCATAAGGAATCTTCTTGTAACATGTTTCACCCCCTACTGGGGCTTAACAGGATCAGCTTTATAAAAATCAACTTTATTGTTCAGCACTAGCACAGACATTCCACATAGGGTCCTCCCGCTAACGCATTTCGTCCCCTACTGGGGCTTAACATATACAGTATAGAAGCACTATAATACAAAACACCAAAGACATTCAGGTCCAGCCAAGGTTTATTGCAATGACAGCACACTTCTCACCCCACACATTATGTTAAAGCATCTATGTGATTCTAGTGTTTGGGTGTACATACACTATGTTGCCAAAAGTATTGGGCCCGCCCTCCCAATCATGTGATTCAGGTGTTCCAATCCCCTCCATGGCCACAGGTGTATACAATCAAGCTCCTAGGCATGCAGACTGCTTCTATTAACATTGGTGAAAGAATGGGTCGCTCTCAGGAGCTCAGTGACTCCAAGCGTGGTCCCGTGATAGGTGGCCACCTGGGCAATAAGTCCATCCGTGACATTTTCTGGCTACTAAATATTCCACGCTCAACTGTTAGTGGGATTATAAAAAAGTGGAAGCAACTGGGAACAGCAACTCAGCCACCAAGTGGTAGGCCACGTCACATGACAGAGCGGGGTCAGCACATGCTGAAGCGCACAGTGCGCAGAAGTCGCCAACTGTCTGCAGAGTCAATAGCTAAAGACCTCCAAACTTGGTGTGGCCTTCAGATGAGCCCAACAACAGTGTGTAGAGAGCTTCATGGAATGGGTTTCCATGGCCAAGCAGCTGCATCCAAGCCTTCCATCACCAAGTGCAATGCAAAGTGTCGGATGCTGTGGTGTAAAGCACGCCGCTACTGTACTCTAGAGCACGGGAGACGTGTTCTCTGGAGTGACCAATCACGCTTCTCTGATGGATGTGTCTGGATTTGGCGGTTGCCAGGAGAACGGTACTTGCCTGACTGCATTGTGCCAAGTGTAAAGTTTGGTGGAGGGGGGGATTATGGTGTGGGGGTGTTTTCAGGGGTTGGGCTTGGCCCCCTAGTTCCAGTGAAGGGAACTCTTAAGGCATCAGCATACCAAGACATTTTGGACAATTTCATGCTCCCAACTTTGTGGGATGGCCCCTTCCTGTTCCAACATGACTGCGCACCAGTGCACAAAGGAAGGTCCATAAAGACATGGAGGAGCCAGTTTGGGGTGGAGGAACTTGACTGGCCTGCACAGAGTCCTGACCTCAACCCCATAGAACACCTTTGGAATGAATTAGAGCGGAGACTGCGAGCCAGGCCTCCTCCCCCGACATCAGTGCCTGACCTGACAAATATGCTTCTGGAAGAATGGTCCAACCTTCCCATAGACACCCTCCTAAACCTTGTGGACGGCCTTCCCAGAAGAGTTGAAGCTGTTATAGCTGCAAAGGGCGGGGCCAACTCAATATTGAACCCTACGGACTAAGACTGGGAGGGGCCATTAAAGGTCATGTGTGTGGAAAGGGCGGGGCCAACTCAATATTGAACCCTACGGACTAAGACTGGGAGGCCATTAAAGTTCATTTGGGTGTAAAGTCATTCGTCCCAATACTTTTGGCAATATAGTGGATCTTTACAATCTACCTAATTTAGTGCTAAGATCACCTTTACAAAAAGTATGTAAAGGTGAACACATGTAAGTCTCTCATATTCCAAGATATGAAATCATAGGGGAAAATGGATGTTGAATGTGGTGTCTTGTTTTATGCCTTCTCTGGAATGTCTTTGAACTCCTGTGAAGGGCTTGGTTTACGCTTTTACGATATCCCAGATTGCACAGCTACCAGACAGGGGGGCACCTAGCTGTTGAGGTTTTATAGCCAGGACGCCCTCCCAATGGGTTTCGATGCCTTTTTGAACTCTGCATCAAACAGACCACATGTCACTCAACAGAGAGGGAGGGGGGATGATTGGAGGAGGAAGCCTGATTTGGGAGTGAGAGATGGTACAACATGGAAAATTCTTAACAAGATGGAGGACCGCGTCCATCTTTGTGTGCACGATTGCTACATGGCCCACTAATGTATAAGAATGCCTCCAAATCCTGATTAAGGGGCCCTATAAGGATGATTACCTTAACTGACCTAATGCTATAGGAATGTCATTGTAAACTGACCATATGGCCACGCCCACTAATTTCATTGCAGGGAATACGTTATCTTCTTAGATTGCACACCCCTTGAGGGTTAGGGACCTTAGATTGCACACCCCTTGAGGGTTAGGGACCTTAGATTGCACACCCCTTGAGGGTTAGGGACCTTAGATTGTACACCCCTTGAGGGTTAGGGACCTTAGATTGTACACCCCTTGAGGGTTAGGGTCCTTAGATTGTACACCTCTTGAGGGTTAGGGACCTTAGATTGTACACCCCTTGAGGGTTAGGGTCCTTAGATTGTACACCTCTTGAGGGTTAGGGACTGATGTGAATGTACAATATATATGTAAAATGCTGCGTAAATTGATGGCGCTATATAAGTACCTGAAATAAATAATAATAAATAAATAAACATCACCCAGAATTTTTACCTGCTTTGACATCGGTTGGTTTCTCCACAAGGAAAACCGTTTGCTTCCAGTGGGTTTTGGTGCACGTCGGCCCCGTGGAAAAGGCGACCTGCAGACACAGAGCGGTATTTGTAATATCATGGTACATTACTTTATTACACGATGACATACACGCACATTAAATGCTTATAACAACAGGGAAAGAGCAGCTCATTCCCACATAGCCCGGGGCACCGAATTAAATGCAGCCTTTCCCGTAATTAATTTGGACCGGCGTCTGAATGTACTTACTGGCGTATGACAATCCTTCTCGAAGAACACGTCAAAATAGCCGGCCAGAGCCTACGAGAGACATGAAGGGTAATCAGTCAACGCGAGTTACTGCAGACGACAGCAGAACAATGTATGGAATAACATCATCGATATACGCATTAACATATTCTATTACTGAAGCAAACGCTATAAAATCACAGCAGGCTCAGAAAAAACTGCAACCCCTTGGAAAAAAAAAATGACTATTTATGGAGTACTCATTGACTATAAGGCACTCGTGGAAGAGTTTAAAAAATTAGGAGCTCTGCGTGGCCACTCCTACCGCAGGAGATTTCTTCGTTCTATTTAATGGAAGGTTTATGGTCAATGAGCATGATGGATTGGGGGGGAGACGAGGCAGACGAGAAACATTAGAGGAAAGAGCCTGGTAGGGAGGCTTCACTACTGAAGTCTTCAAAATGCATAAGAAAATGGCGCTCTGGAGAAAAACGTTTAGTTTGGGGGTGGGCAGGAAAGGGCTAGATGTTTGGAGGCCAATGGTCATGGTCAATGATGTGCCAGCTGACAGGGCATACAGAAAGTCCTCCTGTAAAGGGTCAAGGCTCCATCAGGTCAACAACAGGGTCTGGACCGGACCAGAACTCCATGTATATGTATCTCAGAGCGCATGTCTTTTGGGCTTGTCCCCTTTGGGCTGAAATCCAGCTCATTCTTGGTATGGGAGGTGGTTTCTGGGCTTTGTTTGGCATGTGCCAGGTATCTGGTACATGATAGGTGCGGGAACTGAAGGGGTAACATGTCGGGTGTAGGGTCATAGATCGGGGGGGGGGGTCTGGATTGCTGGTAGAGGTCAGTGCAGCCTACAGAACACAAGGAATATAGAGACCAGTGGTAGGCCAAGGAGAGTTCAGACCCCTGTACTGAGTATATTACACACACCAGACCCCTACACTCTGTAAATTACACACTGCTGACCTTTGCGCTGCGTACAATATATACCCCTGTATTATATACATGACACACAGCTGACCTTTTCTCTGCGTACAATATATACCCCTGTATTATACACATTACATACAGCTGACCTCTGCGCTGCGTACAATACATACCCCCGTATTATATACATTACACACAGCTGACCTTTGCACTGCGTACAATACATACCCCTTTATTATATACATTACACACTGCTGACCTCTGTGCTGCGTACAATACATACCCCTTTATTATATACATTACACACAGCTGACCTTTGCGCTGCGTACAATACATAACCCTGTATTATATACATTACATACAGCTGACCTTTGCACTGCGTACAATACATACCCCTTTATTATATACATTACACACTGCTGACCTCTGTGCTGCGTACAATACATACCCCTTTATTATATACATTACACACAGCTGACCTTTGCGCTGCGTACAATACATACCCCTTTATTATATACATTACACACAGCTGACCTTTGCGCTGCGTACAATACATAACCCTGTATTATATACATTACATACAGCTGACCTTTGCGCTGCGTAAAATACATACCCCTGTATTATACACATTACACACAGCTGACCTTTGCGCTGTGTACAACACATACCCCTGTATTATACACATTACACACGGCTGACCTTTGCGTTGTGTACAACACATACCCCTGTATTATATAGATTACATACAGCTGACCTTTGCGCTGTGTACAACACATACCCCTGTATTATACACATTACACACGGCTGACCTTTGCGTTGTGTACAACACATACCCCTGTATTATATAGATTACATACAGCTGACCTTTGCACTGTGTACAATACATACCCCTGTATTATATACATTACACACAGCTGACCTTTTCGCTGCGTACAATACATACCCCTGTATTATACACATTACACAAAGGTGACCCCTGCACTCTATACATGAAATTTCCCTGCAATATGTACATTACACACACCTGACCCCTGCACTATGAGGATGGTGAAGTGACAGAAGAGCTGTGATGTGAATGGGGGGGCTGAAGTTTTAGGGGAGATGACCGATCTAAAGGGGGGAATGTGAGGTTAAGAGGGAACTGGGGTCACTGATATAATGGGAATGTGATATGAGGGGGTTGTGATGCAAAGGGGAAACGGAAGACTGTGAAGGGTGGGGGTGGAGGATATTGATGTAAATAGGGGGGCTGTGATGTACAGGTGGGGGCTGTGATGTAAATGTGGGACTGAGTATATGAGTGTTAAGAGAGGACTGTGATGTAAAGGAGGGCTGTAATGTGAAGGGGGGACTGCAAACACTGATGTAAGGGGAGGGGGTTCTGTGATGTGGAGACTTCTGTGGGGCGGGGTTCTGATGTAATGGGGAAACCTCTGATGTGATTGATGGGGGGACCTATGATGTGAAGGGAACCTCTGATGTGATTGATGGGGGGACCTATGATGTGAAGGGAACCTCTAATGTGATGCGGGACCTCTGAAGTGAGGAGTAACCTCTAATGTGATGAGGGGACCTACGATGTGAAGGGAACCTCTGATGTGATTGATGGGGGGACCTATGATGTGAAGGGGAACCTCTGATGTGATGCGGGACCTCTGAAGTGAGGAGTAACCTCTAATGTGATGAGGGGACCTCTGATGTGAAGGGGACCCTCAGATGTGATGTGGGGGACCTAAAATATGATGGGGAACCTTTGATGTGATGGGGACATTTGATATGATAGGGGGACCTCTGGTGTGATGGTGGAACCTCTGTTGTGATGGGGGAACCTCTGATGTGATGGGGGAACCTCTGATGTGATAGGGGACCTATGATGTGATGTGGGTGATCTTTGATGTGATGGGGGAATGTGAAGGGGGACCTCTGATGAGATGGGGGGCCCTTCTGATGTGATGGGAGACCTCCAATGTGATGGGGGGACCTATGATGTGATGGGAGACCTCTGATGTGATGGGGGCAAGTGATGGGGGAACTCTATTGTGATGGGGGACTTCTGCTGTGATAGGGGACTTATGATGTGATGGGAGACCTCCAATGTGATGGGGGCTTGTGAAGGGGAACCTCTGATGTGATGGGGGACCTATGACACAATGGGGACCTCTGATGTGATGGGGGGGATCTCTGATGTGAAGGGGAGGGTTTTCTGATGTGATGTTAAGTTCATGAGGGCATTGCGTCCCAAGTTTAGGATTCCCATTGATAAGTAAAATTTATGCTTTTTTTCCATTGTAGACTTTGGGCCTCAAGTCAGCTGCAGACTCCCCTAACCTACTCCACACCCCACATTTTCTCCCATAGTGACCCCCTCCCCCCCCCCACCTCAGTCCCATCCAGAGCCTTTTAGCATTTCAATACACATTTGCATTCCCATACTTTTATTGTCCCGGTATAAGCATTACTGTTCCCTCATAGGCCATGGACAGTTTTGGAAGAATTTTCCATTCTCCGATCTCCATAAGGTTGGGAACCACCACCGTGATGTATAAAACGTTTCCACTAATAGGAGTCATTTTATCTGTAAAACTTTTCCACTATAATGTTCCTCTAAAGTGTGTTCTTCACCGCGTTTCATAATAGTCCTCAAATTACCAACCCCCTCCTCCCCACCATATCAAAAATCCTTAACAATGCGCCGCAATAGGTACATTCTACAAATAAACCGGTAAACTCATTAAGGTTTGTTATTTGTTCAGCACTGCGAGGGAACGGTGCGCACCGCTCTGGAGGTTAAACGAAATGCTTGAAAAGGATAAAAAAAAAAAAGAAGAAAAAGGCTCTGACTCTGCAGAACGGCGCGGCATCGCTCCCTCTGCCAAGTAATTATGGCGGGTTGTAGAGCTTCTCCTTGGCAGGGACAAGAAGAGAAGATCTGGAAAAAAGAATTTTATGTCGTCGTGTTCTGAAGCCATTGTCTCTGCGTGTAACAACGCAGGCTATTTACAGAGAAAAAAAAAAGGTGATGACAAGAGGCTACGTGATGGAAGGAACGCGCGCGGGGGAAGAGGGGAGATGGCGTTTTTATCCCTCGGTGCATAATTCTCTCGCCCGCTTCTCCATTACCGGAGTCCTGGCAGTTGTAAAATCATTGACTCGTTAAAGGCGTTGGACTGGAACTAATTACCTTGACTCTGGAAATTTGTACGCATCTACAAAAAAAAAAAAAAAAAAAAAAAGGAGAAAGCAAAAAATCCTGATGGAACAAAAAAAAAAAAAAAAAAAGCGACAGCGTGTTCCAAAAATGAGAATGTTCAATAAACTCAACATATAAAACAAACAGCGGCCACCACCGAGGCGCCGACCAAGCTGTACCAACACCAGGTGTATCGTTTTTTTCAGCTGTTAGATAAACTAAGACTTATGGGGGCCATAGATGGGTCGAAAACCGGCCGTTTTGTTAACAAAAAAATTAAAACTCGGTCGTTCAATATGCCAATGTGACCACCAGCCGGAAAAAAAAAAAATCGGCCGATTTTCGTCCCGTCTATGGCTGGCATTTAATTACTTCTGTCCCTGCAGAGAGCTCCACTATTATATTTGACATGAAAAAGTCTTGCGGTTGCAACAATGTATCTATTTGTATCCATTTCGGATACAGATGTTTTTATTCGGATACAAATAGATACATTGTTGCAACCGCAAGACTTTTTCATGTCAAATATAATAGCGGACTGGAATTCTTCTTTTTCTTCTTCTTCTATTTCTTCTTTTTCTCTTCTTTTTCCTCTTTTTGCAGGTCACAGCTCATGCGAAGATTTTTTATCGGTAAAAAGATTGGTCGGTTTGCCCATCATTGCCGTGAAAATCGGCCGATCGGCAAAAAAGCTATACTTACATTAAAAAAAAAGCTATACTTACATAAAAAAAAAAGCTATACTTACATAAAAAAAAAAGCTATACTTACATAAAAAAAAAAAAAAAAGCTATACTTACATAAAAAAAAAAAGCTATACTTACATAAAAAAAAAAAGCTATACTTACATAAAAAAAAAAAGCTATACTTACATAAAAAAAAAGCTATACTTACATAAAAAAAAAAAAAAAAGCTATACTTACACAAAAGAAAGAAAAACTCTGTGAATGTCCTAGAGTGGCCCAACTAGAGCCCTGACTTGAACCTCACTGAACATCTCTCAAGAGACCCAAAAATGCCTGTCCACCGACAGTCCCCATCCAACCTGACTCAGCTTGAGAGGATTTGCAAAGAAGAATGGCAGAAAATCCCCAAAATCCATGTGTGCAAAGCCAAAATGGCTGGAATTGGTGTAAAAGGGGCTTCAGTAAAGTACAGAGTAAGGGGTCTGAATACTTAAGTACATGTGATATTTCACTTTTTTCATAAATTAACACATTTCTAAAATACGGTTTTCACTTTGTCATTATGGGGTGCAGAACATGAATTTATTTTGGCCATTGAAATGAATGAACGCTGAAATGCTAAACGTACCTAGTGTTGAAAGAAGAATCCCATAAAAAAAAAGCTATACTTACATAAAAAAAAGCTATACTTACATAAAAAAAGCTATAATTACATAAAAGGAAAAACTATACTTACATAAAAAAAAAAGCTATACTTACCTGATCCTTTGATACTCTGGAAAACTGCACTCCCCCACATCCAGCGGTGGACTGTTCAGGAACAGTCCATTCACAAGACCGCTAGCATGCGGGGGGGGTGACAGGAGTGGCAGGGATCGGTCTTGCACTTGGAGGATCGGAGGATTAGGTAAGTATATCTCCACTCTCCAAACCCCCTGCGTTTTTTATCTGCTGGAAAGCTCCTCTTCTGAACGCACAAGTGATTTTTTTTCTCTCTGCCTCTAAACTCCTGTAAAAGCGCCTAGGTGCGCAGGGACACATAGACTCACCTTGAGGGGCGTTTAGAGGCATTTTCTATGATTGAACTGGATGGACTTTTGTCTTTTTTTCAGCCAGACTAACTACGTAACTATATACTGTAATGTTTAGAAAAACTGCAACCCTCTCCGGGATGGACTGTTCCTTTAACCCAGACCTGTACTGAAGTGGTGATTTCTTCATGACACCACCCTGGACTGGCCAATCAAGATGGCCGAAGGTGACATTCCTAGAAGAAGACCGAGGAAGTATTACCTTGGAGGCGACCGGTGACCTAATACATACAATTTTCAAGTAGATGTAAACCTGATCACTAAAAATCACACATCTTTAGTGTAATCGTCATTTTATGTCATTTTTTAAAAATCGATCAACGGCATGGATCCTGCCGTGAAGATCCGTGTTCAGGCGCTTCCTGTTACAGAGTGACAACCAAGGGCGGACTGACCATTGGGGAACTTGGGCAGTGCCCGAGGGCCCGGGGTCAGTAGGAGGCCCAATGAGATGTCCCTGGCACCTTTCATAGGCTTTTGTGGGTGTGATTTGAGTGTGGGCGAGGACACAGGGGCCCCATGATCCCCTATTGCCCGGGGGCCCCATGATTTGTCAGTCCACCCCTGGTGACAACACTCTGTCCAGGTCACCCAAATTTGCTCCTGCCTTGTCATCTTGTCAAAAGGGCTTCCAGTGTGGACTCCAAGTGGCGTTTTCAACAAACATGTTCCAGTGTTGTCACCATCAGGAAACCTGTCCTGAGAAATGCTATGTAGCCATCGATGGAGTGCATGTAGACAGGAAGTAGCGTCAAAACGGCGGCAGGAAATCAGCAGCATGAAAGATGAAAGCAAGGATTTCATTATATTGAAAAACTGTAATTGTTTAACCCCTTGGCGCCGGCGCCTCCCGGCCCTTTAAGGGTTTCAGAAGCCGGGAGGCGGGGCGGGGTTTAGGGTCTTGTGACCGCCGTGATGTCACATGATCGGGAAAGGTCCCGATCAAAAGAGGAGATCGGGACCTTTCCGCGAGTACCGAACGTGTGTGCTAGGAGCGAGCAGGGCGCGCGCTCTTAGCACATATGTTTTTTTTTAATAGAACGCAAATGTGCGGCCGCTTGGCGTCTAGGCCCAGACACCGGGAGGTCGCACATTTTTGCGTTCTGCCAGCGCCAAGAAGTTAATCACATGCAGCGCATAGAGCAAACTTAAAGTGTTGTAAACTCTTACCTATAGCCAGTAGAGTGACCGGCATCAGGTGATGCACAGAGATGAAACAAATCCTCCTACAAAGTTGTACCTGTTTATCCACAATATTCTCTACATCTGTTCAAAGTCCAGAATTTAAAAAGCATGTCTTCAGAAAAAAAATGGGGTGGAGAGCTGAAATTACACACTGCAGAGCTCAGTGAGGAGAGCTCTCACAGCTGATTGGAGGGAAGCGACACACCTCCTTCACACAGCAACAGAGCTGAGGCTGTAACTCTGCTGGAGCTCCTTCCCGTCACCATTTTTCTCCTGGTGTCAGGAAAACTTGTCAGAAGTGATTCATGCTGATAGCAGAGGAAGGAGGAAGCAGACAGAAATGACACTTAGTGCTCTGGATAGAGACAAGTACACACTATAAAGCAGTGGTTCTCAACCTTCCTAATGCCGCGACCCTTTAATACAGTTCCTCATGTTGTGGTGACCCCCAACCATACAATTATTTTTGTTGCTACTTCATAACTGTAATTTTGCTACTATTATGAATCGTAATGTAAATATCTGATATGCAGGATGTAGTTTCATTGTTACAAATTGAACATAATTAAAGCATAGTGATTAATTATTTTGCAGTAGTTGATGATTTTACATAATAATTATAATTCATGAAGTGTTGTTGTACTTCCAATACTGCTGCTTTCAACACAGTAGCTGCTTTCTACACAGTAGCTGCTTTCAACACAGTAGCTGCTTTCAACACAGCAGCTGTTTTCTACACAGCAGCTGCTTTCTACACAGCAGCTGCTTTCTACACAGTAGCTGCTTTCAACACAGCAGCTGCTTTCTACACAGCAGCTGCTTTCTACACAGCAGCTGCTTTCTACACAGCAGCTGCTTTCAACACAGCAGCTGCTTTCTACACAGCAGCTGCTTTCTACACAGTAGCTGCTTTCAACACAGTAGCTGCTTTCAACACAGTAGCTGCTTTCTACACTGCAGCTGCTTTCAACACAGTACCTGCTTTCTACACAGTAGCTGCTTTCTACACAGTAGCTGCTTTCTACACAGTAGCTGCTTTCAACACAGTAGCTGCTTTCTACACAGTAGCTGCTTTCTACACAGTAGCTGCTTTCAACACAGTAGCTTCTTTCAACACAGCAGCTGCTTTCTACACAGTAGCTGCTTTCAACACAGCAGCTGCTTTCTACACAGTAGCTGCTTTCTACACAGCAGCTGCTTTCTACACTGCAGCTGCTTTCAACACAGTAGCTGCTTTCTACACAGTAGCTGCTTTCTACACAGTAGCTGCTCTTTGCACATTTGTGACTGGTCCACATAAGTACATTATGGCGCCAACCCTGTCACATACACCTGTATTTGTATGGGGTGTATGTGATGGGGTTGTCATGATGATGTCATCACGCCAGGTACTCGTATGTGGGCGTATCTGCATGTGGGCGGACCCGCCTGGAGACAGATAGAGGAGCGGTGTCTCAGTTCCTAAGACCATCGGAAATATGCGTTTTCCAATGGTCTTAGGCGACCCCTGTGAAAGGGTCGTTCGACCCCCAAAGGGGTCACGACACACAGGTTGAGATCCGCTGCTATAGAGGGATATGCTTTGTTCACATTACACATTTGTAAAGACTATTTTTCACTGATACTCTTTGTTAAGAATTACTTATGCCCAGGGGCGGACTGACAACTCATGGGGCCCCCGGGCAATAGGGGATCATGGGGCCCATGTCCTTTCTCAAACTCAAAAAAACCCTTATAAAAAGGTACCAGGGGCATCTCATTGGGCCCCCTACTGACCCCAGGCCCTCGAGCAGTGCCAGAGTTTCCAAATGGTCAGTCCGCTCCTGCTTATGCCATGCAGCCATGGAGTGGAGTGGCTACAAAGAGGCTGCAGGAGATCAGCAGCACCGAAATGTAACGCAGGATAAAACAAGTATTTTATTTGTGTAAAATGAATGACAACCATTAAGGACGCACAGAACAAGCTAAATGCCATCCGGTTTAGCTCTGAATTTGGAAACGTTGAACCCATTAAATGATTGCAAGCATTATGTTATAGTGTGATGTCACTTTCAAAAGTCTCTAACACTTCACCTACTATATTTGAAGAAATTAAAAATGTCTCCATTTGGGCTTTGAAGCTGGCCCAGCTACACAAATATTAGATAGCTGACCGATTCTGTAGAAATCAGAAAAATCTGAACCTACTGCAGACCTCAAAATGCTCCACCAACCAAAAGATATGAGAAAAAAAAACAAGTCTACAGGCCAGACACATTATTATGGCCATTGCCCTATAGATCACAGGGTTGGTGGGATATCTGATGTAGAGATCTATGGGTGCAGCACCTTGTAAGATGTACACATTGTTAGGCTGAACATTTTCTGGGTGTTTTTTTTATAAATGTCCAACTGCCTTCGGCCAGCTTACTGGCGGTTTACAGCGGGATCCTGGCCCTGCCGACCCCCCATCCGAGGACGGACAAAGAAATGAGCTATTTTCAAGGCATGGGGACGCAATTCCGCAGTTAGTAATGGAATACGCTGTGCTCAGCTATGCTTGACTTACTAAATTGATTTCCAGTCATCCCGCAGTGCCTTTCCTTACAGACATAAAACACGTCAAGGTCTATCAATATTGATTGTCATACGGAAGCCCCTCGTGCCTCTTATTTATGTCTTCGGAGCAATTTTCACAAAGATGAAAACTCCACCGAGGGCCGCAGAGGATTCTGGGCTGACAGAGCTGAATGGCGGTCTAGTTATGAAATATGGGAGGGCGATGGTGGAGAGAGCCTAAACGAAGCTGAAAACAGAACTAAGAACTCAGGCCAAAAGACTAACTGCTTGCTCATATCTGTCTTCTGAGATGGGCCAAACCGCTCAGCTGACTAGTGCCATCTTGCTGAATGCTGCCCCTTTGACCCACCATGACTTGGTCCCTAAGAAGTCTCGCATTTTCTTGGATGAGCAGCTTTATGCGCCCGATAGACTGCACCATCCACTGTTTGGTAGGGGAGGTAAGACAGAGCTTGGTAGCTCCAAAGTGCTATAAAAATAGAAAATATCTTTTGGTGAAAATGATCCTACAAGGTGCAATCATAAATGGACCAATCCTCAACAGTATCAAGCCATGTGGGGCAAGTCAATGAGTCCCTCAGGACAAAAGGGTCAAATGGGGCACAATCTATTTTAGGCTGATAGAGATGAATGGCGGTCTAGTTGTGAAATATGGGGCCAATAGTGGAGATTGCTTAAATGGTGCTGACAACAACTTAAGGCTAGATAGGCCATAGAAGGCCAAAAGTCTGACTGCTTGCTCATGTCTGTCTTCTGAGATGGGCCAAGCCACTCCAATGTCTGGTGCCATCCTGCCCAACTCATATGTGACCACTAAATGGTGCTGAAAACAGAGGTAAGAACTCAGGCCAAAAGGCTAACTGCTTGCTCATGCCTGTCTTCTGAGATGGGCCAAACCGCTCAGCTGACTAGTGCCATCTTGCTGAATGAGGCCTCTTTGACCCACCATGACTTGGTCCCTAAGAAGTCTGGCATTTTTCTTGGATGAGCAGCTTTATGCCCCCGATAGACTGCACCATCCACTGTTTGGTAGGGGAGGTAAGACAGAGCTTGGTAGCTCCAAAGTGCTATAAAAATAGAAAATATCTTTTGGTGAAAATGATCCTACAAGGTGCAATCATAAATGGACCAATCCTCAACAGGATCAAGCCATGTGGGGCAAGTCAATGAGTCCCTCAGGACAAAAGGGTCAAATGGGGCACAATCTATTTTAGGCTGATAGAGATGAATGGCGGTCTAGTTGTGAAATATGGGGCCAATAGTGGAGATAGCTTAAATGGTGCTGAAAACAACTTAAGGCTAGATAGGCCATAGAAGGCCAAAAGTCTGACTGCTTGCTCATGTCTGTCTTCTGAGATGGGCCAAGCCACTCCAATGTCTGGTGCCATCCTGCCCAACTCATATGTGACCACTAAATGGTGCTGAAAACAGAGGTAAGAACTCAGGCCAAAAGGCTAACTGCTTGCTCATGCCTGTCTTCTGAGATGGGCCAAACCGCTCAGCTGACTAGTGCCATCTTGCTGAATGAGGCCTCTTTGACCCACCATGACTTGGTCCCTAAGAAGTCTGGCATTTTCTTGGATGAGCAGCTTTATGCCCCCGATAGACTGCACCATCCACTGTTTGGTAGGGGAGGTAAGACAGAGCTTGGTAGCTCCAAAGTGCTATAAAAATAGAAAATATCTTTTGGTGAAAATGATCCTACAAGGTGCAATCATAAATGGACCAATCCTCAACAGGATCAAGCCATGTGGGGCAAGTCAATGAGTCCCTCAGGACAAAAGGGTCAAATGGGGCACAATCTATTTTGGGCTGATAGAGATGAATGGCGGTCTAGTTGTGAAATATGGGGCCAATAGTGGAGATAGCTTAAATGGTGCTGAAAACAACTTAAGGCTAGATAGGCCATAGAAGGCCAAAAGTCTGACTGCTTGCTCATGTCTGTCTTCTGAGATGGGCCAAGCCACTCCAATGTCTGGTGCCATCCTGCCCAACTCATATGTGACCACTAAATGGTGCTGAAAACAGAGGTAAGAACTCAGGCCAAAAGGCTAACTGCTTGCTCATGCCTGTCTTCTGAGATGGGCCAAACCGCTCAGCTGACTAGTGCCATCTTGCTGAATGAGGCCTCTTTGACCCACCATGACTTGGTCCCTAAGAAGTCTGGCATTTTCTTGGATGAGCAGCTTTATGCCCCCGATAGACTGCACCATCCACTGTTTGGTAGGGGAGGTAAGACAGAGCTTGGTAGCTCCAAAGTGCTATAAAAATAGAAAATATCTTTTGGTGAAAATGATCCTACAAGGTGCAATCATAAATGGACCAATCCTCAACAGTATCAAGCCATGTGGGGCAAGTCAATGAGTCCCTCAGGACAAAAGGGTCAAATGGGGCACAATCTATTTTGGGCTGATAGAGATGAATGGCGGTCTAGTTGTGAAATATGGGGCCAATGGTGGAGATTGCTTAAATGGTGCTGACAACTTATGGCTAGATAGGCCGTAGAAGACCAAAAGTCTGACTGCTTGCTCATGTCTGTCTTCTGAGATGGGCCAAGCCACTCCAATGTCTGGTGCCATCCTGCCCAACTCATACGTGACAACTAAATGGTGCTGAAAACAGAGGTAAGAACTCAGGATAAAAGGCTAACTGCTTGCTCATGCCTGTCTTCTGTGATGGGCCAAACCGCTCAGCTGACTAGTGCCATCTTGCTGAATGCGGCCTCTTTGACCCACCATGACTTGTTCCCTAAGACCCTAAGAAGTCTGGCATTTTCTTGGATGAGCAGCTTTATGCGCCCGTTAAACTGCACCATCCACTGTTTGGTAGGGGAGGTAAGACAGAGCTTGGTAGCTCCAAAGTGCTATAAAAATAGAAAATATCTTTTGGTGAAAATGATCCTACAAGGTGCAATCATAAATGGACCAATCCTCAACAGTATCAAGCCATGTGGGGCAAGTCAATGAGTCCCTCAGGACAAAAGGGTCAAATGGGGCACAATCTATTTTGGGCTGATAGAGATGAATGGCGGTCTAGTTGTGAAATATGGGGCCAATGGTGGAGATTGCTTAAATGGTGCTGACAACTTATGGCTAGATAGGCCGTAGAAGACCAAAAGTCTGACTGCTTGCTCATGTCTGTCTTCTGAGATGGGCCAAGCCACTCCAATGTCTGGTGCCATCCTGCCCAACTCATACGTGACAACTAAATGGTGCTGAAAACAGAGGTAAGAACTCAGGATAAAAGGCTAACTGCTTGCTCATGCCTGTCTTCTGTGATGGGCCAAACCGCTCAGCTGACTAGTGCCATCTTGCTGAATGCGGCCTCTTTGACCCACCATGACTTGTTCCCTAAGACCCTAAGAAGTCTGGCATTTTCTTGGATGAGCAGCTTTATGCGCCCGTTAAACTGCACCATCCACTGTTTGGTAGGGGAGGTAAGACAGAGCTTGGTAGCTCCAAAGTGCTATAAAAATAGAAAATATCTTTTGGTGAAAATGATCCTACAAGGTGCAATCATAAATGGACCAATCCTCAACAGTATCAAGCCATGTGGGGCAAGTCAATGAGTCCCTCAGGACAAAAGGGTCAAATGGGGCACAATCTATTTTAGGCTGATAGAGATGAATGGCGGTCTAGTTGTGAAATATGGGGCCAATGGTGGAGATTGCTTAAATGGTGCTGACAACAACTTATGGCTAGATAGGCCGTAGAAGGCCAAAAGTCTGACTGCTTGCTCATGTCTGTCTTCTGAGATGGGCCAAGCCACTCCAATGTATGGTGCCATCCTGCCCAACTCATATGTGACCACTAAATGGTGCTGAAAACAGAGGTAAGAACTCAGGATAAAAGGCTAACTGCTTGCTCATACCTGTCTTCTGTGATGGGCCAAACCACTCCACTGTTGAGTGCCATCTTGCCCAACTCATTAAATGCAGCCTTTTGGACCCGTCATGTTTTGGTTCCTATGAAGTCTGGCACTTTCTTGGATGAGCCACTTTATGCACCCAATACAATGAAGTGGCACATGCGCATCTTTGGTAGGAGGGGTAAGATAGATCTAGGTAACTTAAACATGCACAAAAATCACCAAATATGATCATTTGGTGAAAATGATCCCATAAGGTATAGTCATTAACGGACCAATTCTCAACAGTATCAAGCCATTTAGGGCAAGTCAATGAGTTCCTCAGGTTAAAACGGTCAAAGGGGGCACTATCTATTTTGAGCTGACAGAGCTGAATGGTGGTCTAGTTGTGAAATTATGGGGCTGATGGTGCAGACAGCTTAAATGAATACAACTTTAAGGCTAGATAGGCAGTAGAAGGCCATAAGCCTGACTGCTTGCTCATGTTTGTCTTCTGAGATGGGCTAAACCACTCCAATATCTGGTGTCATCCTGCCCAACTCGTATGTGGCCACTTTGACCTGCCATGTGCTGGTGACCATGAAGTATGGCCCTTTCTTGGATGAGCAGCTGTAGGCGCCTCAAAGAGTTAAATGGCACATGCGCCATGCAGTGCTTGGTAGGGGGGGGTAAGAATTTGGTAGCTCTAATGTGATAAAAAAATTGTGAGGTGTAATCACAAATGGAACAATCCTTAACAGTATCAAGCCATTTAAGTCAATGGGTTCCTCAAGTCAAAGGGTTTAAGGGGAACCATACGGATTCTGGGCTGACAGCGTTGAATAGCGGTTTAGTAATGAAATGTGAAAGGGGGGATGGGGTGGAAAGAGCTTGTCAGAGCAACTCCACCTTAAATGGTGCTGAAACAGAACTTACAGATAAAAAAGGCAGTAAGAAGACATGACTAACTGCTTGCCTCGTGCCTGCTTTGAAACGCACCAGACTGTTCCACTTCCTGGTGCCATCTTGCCCCAGTCTTGTTGGATCTAGCCTTTTTTTGACCCACCATGTCTGAGTTCCCATGAAGTCAGGGACTTTCTTGGATGATTAGCTGTGCATACCCAATAGACTGAAGTGGCACATGCACCATTCACCATCCACTCCTTGGTAGGAAAGGAAGATGAAGTTTGGTAGCTCCGAGATGATAAAACAAAATAGTAAAATATCTTCTCCAACACTGGCAATCATTTTCACCCAAAAAGGTGTAACCATAAACAGACCAATTCTCAACAGCTTTGAGCTATTTAGGACCAGTCAACGAGTTCCTCAGGTCAAAGGGGTGGTGAGAGGCTGAATACAAGACACGTCATTGCACATGGAGTAGTGAGGTGCTATTCCTCAGAGATGATTGGGACAACCAGTCATCAGATCAAAATATATTTATTGCTCACACCAGGGAACTCATTGTATCTTTTCAGTAACGTTCTCGGAGATTCATTTTGGATGTTGGTACTTTTTTCCATGTTTGTTTCATGTTTCCCAGGGAGAACTGTTATGACCGTGGATGGGGCATGGTGCTTCTGATCCTACTGCTTACAGATGGAAATCTGTAGTGTTGGATGGTTTCAGACATTTTGTCTTTTATGACACTGGAAGTCCCATTAATTCCTTAAAGGGAAGTACAAGAAAGGAATGAAGATGATAGGAAAGGAGAGTAGGGGGTAGGTGGGGTAAGAAGAGGGGAGGGGAGAGTAGGAAAGGAGAGATTCTGGGCTGACAGATTATAGATGGAAATCTGTAGTGTTGGATGGTTTCAGACATTTTGTCTTTTATGACACTGGAAGTCCCATTTATTCCTTAAAAGGAAGTACAGGAAAGCAATGAAGATGATAGGAGAGGAAAGGAGAGTATTGGGTAGGTGGGGTAAGAAGAGGGAAGGGAAGAGTAGGAAAGAAGAGATTAGGAAAGGAGAGAGTAGGAAAGGAGAGAGTAGGAAAGGAGAGAGTAGGAAAGGAGATGGTAGTTGAGGTACCGATAAGATAGGGTTAGCAGAGGGAAGGAGAGGAGATGGGAAAAAGAGAAAAGAAAAGGAGAGTCAAGGAGAGGGTTGGTGAAGGAGAGAGAGGAGATGGGAAAAAAGAAGAGGGAAGAGAGGAGATGGGAAAAAAAAGAGGGGAGAGAGGAGATGAGAAAAAAAAGAGGGGAGAGAGGGGAGAGAGGGAAGGGAGAAAAAAAGAGGGGAGAAAGAGAAGGGGGAGAGAGGGAAGGAGAAGAGAGAGGAAAAGATTAAAGGAGAAGAGGGAGAGGGAAGAGAGAGGAGAGGGAAGGAGAAGAGAGAAGGAGAAGAGGAGAGGAGAGGGAAGGAGAAGAGGAGAGGGAAGGAGAAGGGGGAGAGGGAAGGAGAAGGGGGAGAGGGTAGGAGAAGGGGGAGAGGGAAGGAGAAGGGGGAGAGGGAAGGAGAAGGGGGAGAGGGAAGGAGAAGGGGGAGAGGGAAGGAGAAGGGAGAGAGGGAAGGAGAAGGGGGAGAGGGAAAAGAGAAGAGGAGAACGAAGGTGGAGAGAGAGGAGGAGAGGGAGAGGGAAGAGTAGGAAAGAAGAGATTAGGAAAGAAGAGATTAGGAAAGAAGAGTTTAGGAAAGGAGATGGTAGTTGAGGTAAGGATAAGATAGAGTTAGCAGAGGGAAGGAGAGGAGATGGGAAAAAGAGAAAAGAAAAGCAGAGTCAAGGAGAGGGTTGGTGAAGGAGAGAGAGAAGATGGGGAAAAAAGAAGAGGGAAGAGAGGAGATGGGAAAAAAGAAGAGAGGAGAGAGGAGATGGGAAAAAAAGAAGAGGGGAAAGAGAGAAGGGGAAGAGAGGGAAGGAGAATAGGAGATTAAAGGAGAAGAGGGAGAGGGAGAGGGAAAGAGAAGATAGAGGCAAGGGAAGTAGAGGAGAGAAGAGAAGAGGAATGGAAAGCCTTGGCTCAGGCTTGGAGGTGCTGGATTGATTGAACATACATGACAGGTACATAATGGGGAAGTAAAATCTTTCTTCTGCCAGAAATTGGTTTCTATCCCAAGAAGGAGGCAGAATCCGCAGCAGCAGATTTCCCACCTGGAAGCTGCCTGACCTCTCAGTCTGAACTTTCATGAATTGCAATTCATAACTACAAAATCTTTTTAAAAATCCTGTCAGGCAAAACCACTTTGGAACACGATATACTAATTCCACAGAAGTCAGGTGCCGGACCATCCACAGGACTTTACAAGCTTCATTACTGTTCTAAAAGAATATTTGTTTTCACCTTTATCATCTTTTGGTAAGTCTCAGTGCTGCAGACCTCCAGCAGCCTCTTTGCAGCCACTTCCTGTCTGCATACACTACGGCGATGCCTGCATGACATTTCTCAGGGAGGATTTCCTGATGGTGACAACGGTGGACCCTGCCTGTGTACTCCGTCCTAAAACAGGCAGTTAAAGTTTCCTGTGGAAGCCTGTGTGACAGGGGTGACAACACAGGGGCACAATTGGAAGACAGAGACAAAGCGTTGTCACCCTATAACAGGAAATGCCTGAACAAGGACCTCATGGCGGGGTCACCAGGGATGAATATAGTGAAAGCTGCAGAGTAGGAATATTAAAAATTACTTTTGAAATGACATTACTGCGCTAAACAACTGAAAGAGTTTTGTTTAATCTATTCTATAAATGCAAAAAAAAAAAAAGTTGATCCTGCCAGGAAAACCAGTGAGTGTAACGTCCTGTAGTGAGCAGACAACACAGAGGCCTCTGCTGCAGCGAAATCCCAAGCAGTGTTACCAGCCCTGCCCAGTTTTCTTTTATGAACAACTGAAAACCCCCCTCCCCCTCTGTTATGGAGCAGAGAGAGGTGGAGGTGTTCTGTTAGTCTAAATCAGCAGGAAACAGACTACGGGTGACCATGCTGCTTTTCTCCATGTGTGAGCGTTGTCACCCCAGCTCAGGACGTCTGTCACTGGCAGGACCACCAGGGGAAAACAAAAGAAAAGGCAGGACTGAAAAAGGAGGGAGGGGCTGGTGGTACAAAAGGTAATAACTGTGGGGGATGGGCTGGTGGAAGAAACAGAAGGTTCGATTAGCTGAAAAAGGAAAACTAATGCAGCCATACAGGCTTTTTTAATCTAATCAATCCTCAATTCGATCACAATGACTAATTCCGCAGAAAATCGAATAGCTATAACTTCACTTCCAATTGAATTCGAGCCGAATGGCCCGGGTAGAATATTATTATTATAGAGGATTTATGGCGCCAACAGTTTGCTCAGCACTTTACAATATAACGGGAGACAATACAGCAACAATACAGTTCAATACAAGAGGGATAGGAGGGCCCTGATCCCTGGGAGCTTACAATCTAAGAGGGAGGGGCTAGTGGTACAAAAGTTAATAACTGGGGGGGATGGACTGGTTGGAAGAGTAGAAGATTCCATTATTAGCTGAGGGCAGGATAGTCTTCCCTGAAGAGAGAGGTTTTCAGAGATCGCCTAAAAGTGGGCAGAGTAGGCGATCGTCTGATAGATTGGGGTAGAGAGTTCCAGAGGATGGGGGAGGCTCTGGAGAACTCCTGGAGATGAGCCTGGGAGGAGGAGACAAGGGAGCTAGAGAGCAGGAGGTCGTGGGAGGAGCGGAGAGGACAGTGAGGGTAATATTTGGAGACAGGATCGGTGATGTAGTTTGGGGGCGGAGTTATTGATCGCTTTCAGAGATCGTCTAAAAGTGGGCAGAGTAGGAGATAGTCTGATAGATTGGGGTAGAGAGTTCCAGAGGATGGGGGAGGCTCTGGAGAAGTCCTGGAGATGAGCATGGGAGGAGGAGACAAGGGAGCTAGAGAGCAGGAGGTCGTGGGAGGAGCAGAGAGGACGGTTAGTATGAAATTTGGAGACAGGATCGGTGATGTAGTTTGGGGGAGGAGTTATTGATCGCTTTCAGAGATCGTCTTAAAGTGGGCAGAGCAGGCGATAGTCAGATAGATTGGGGTAGAGAGTTCCAGAGGATGGGGGAGGCTCTGGAAAAGTCTTGGAGACGAGCATGGGAGGAGGAGACAAGGGGGCTAGACAGCAGGAGGTTGTGGGAGGAGCGGAGAGGATGGTGAGGGGGATATTGATTTAGTTTGGGGGCAGAGTTATTGATCGCTTTCAGAGATCGCCTAAAAGTGGGCAGAGTAGGCAATAGTCGGATAGATTTGGGTAGAGAGTTCCACAAAATGGGGGAGGCTCTGGAGAAGTCCTGGAGACGAGCATGGGAGGAAAAGACAAGGAAGCTAGACAGCAGGAGGTCATGGGAGGAGCGGAGAGGACGGTGAGGGTGATATTGACGTAGTTTGGGGGCAGAGTTATTGATCGCTTTCAGAGATCGTTTAAAAGTGGGCAGCATAGGCGATCGCTGGACAGATTAGGGTAGAGAGTTCCAGAGGATGGGGGAGGCTCTGGAGAAGTCCTGGAGACGAGCGTGGGAGGAGGAGACAAGGGAGCAGGAGGTTGTGGGAGGAGCGGAGAGGACGGTGAGGGTGATATTTGGAGACAGGATCGGTGATGTAATTTGGGGGCGGAGTTATTGATCGCTTTCCATCAGTTGGCAGAACTCAGGTTCAGGTTCAGGTATCATATGATGAGATTACACATGGGGATCGATCATTTCCAATCATAAATTACGATCAAATCTTAACGATCGATCGCAATCTGCTTCCCCGTGTCTGACATATCGATCAAATGTGCTGGCGACTGCAGACTATTCCTTTTGATGGGAATAATCGATCATTTCCTCCATAAGGGCATACACATGGATCGTTCTTCAAAGAGCAGATCACGTGTGAATGAGCCCCGCATGTGATCTTCATAACATCCTTCCAATAGATACAAAGTATCCCATCCACTCTTCCGGATATGAACTCGTTCAATCGACTTCCCCCCCCCTTTAAGCGGATGGCGGTTCCAGCCGTCTCCGGGACCCCCCCCCCCTTTATTCAGACACAATAAACCGCTACAAGCCGCTCGGCGCCGACAGAAGAACGATCAATTCAGAGGGGAGAAAGGAAATTAAAAATGATCATCGCGGCTTTTATCTGGAGGGAACAATTTGTCATTGTGATGGCGGCGCGGCTCGCGCGTTGCTGCGTGCGGATACAATGAAGCGCTTGGACACACAAAGTAGGCGGATAATGTACTTGTGATGAGGCTCAGCCAAGCGTGAAGGAGCAAGTGATTCCAGCGGGTTACCGCTTCCCCATAATCCTCCTGTAAACACATCCGATAAAGGGGAGGTAAAACCTCGGCCAGGACAGTTTGCAGAAAGGGGTACACCGCTGTCTGGTTTGCAGTCGACCGAGTAAGATGGTTTACTTAAAGCGGTTGTAGTCCCTTATATATACCCGGTGAAGGGACTGGCCTCAGGTGATGAAATAAATCCTCCTGCTTAAGTTGTACCTGTTTATCTGCAGCCCTTTCTCCTCTGTATTCTCCGGTCATTCAAAATCCATAATTTATACAGCTTGTCTGAGATTTCAGAAAGCAGGTGGGGAACTAAAGTTACACACTGCAGAGCTCAGTGAGAGCTGATTGGAGGAAAGGGAAAGGAAGGTAAGGGAAGGGAAAGGAAAAGAAAGGGAAAGGAAGGGAAAGGGAAAGGAGAGGGAAAGGAAAGGAAAGGAAGGGAAATGGAAGGGGAAAGGAAGGGGAAGGGGAAGGGAAGGGGAAAGGGAGGGGAAGGGAAGGGAAAGGAAGGGAAGGAAAAGGAAGGGAAGGGAAAGGAAGGGAAGGGAAAGGGAAAGGAAAGGAAAGGAAGGGAAATGGAAGGGGAAGGGGATAAGGAAGGGGAAGGGGAAGGGAAGGGAAAGGAAGGGGAAGGGGAAGGGAAGGGAAAGGAAGGGGAAGGGGATAAGGAAGGGGAAGGGGAAGGGAAGGGAAAGGAAGGGAAAGGAAGGGGAAGGGAAAGGAAGGGGAAGGGAAAGGAATGGGAAGGGAAAGGAAGGGGAAGGGAAAGGAAGGGGAAGGGGAAGGGAAAGGAATGGAAAGGAAGGGGAAGGGAAGGGAAGAGAAGGGAAAGGAAAGGAAGGGAAGGGAAGGGAAGGGAAAGGAAAGGAAGGGAAAGGAATGGAAAGGAAGGGAAGGGAAGGGAAGGGAAGGGGAAAGGAAAAACAGAAGGGAAAGGAAAGGAAAGGAAAGGAAGGGAAGGGGAGGGTTTCTGGTTTCTGTATTGTGGTTTCTTTTGCAATGAAACTCAAAAAAGGTGTATTTTTCCCCAACAAATTGCATTTTAAAAACTGC
>NW_028321392.1:0-10984 GCF_062004578.1 Staurois parvus
TGAAAGGAAGGGAATGAAGGAAGGGCAGGAAGGGAAGAAAGTAAAGTTAGGATATTAAAGAAAGGACAGGAGAAAAGGAAAGAAGGAAGAAAGGGAAGAAAGGAGAGAAGGTAAGAAGGAAGGAGGGAAGGGAAAGAAGGAAAAGAAATGCATGGAAGGAATGAAAAGAGGAGGGGAGGGACGTAAGAAAAAAGGGAGGAAAGAAGGAAGGAAAGGATGGAAGGGAAGGGAAGGGAAGGGAAGGAAGGAGGGAAGGAATGAAGGAAGAAGAGGAGGGAGGAAAGGAAAAAAGGAGTACTGTGATATATACATTGTAAATGCGCAGGGCCTAATTGCAGCCTTCAGAGCTTTAATTAAGCCACACAAGAGACATATGAATAACACTAATATATGACACATTTAAAGTTCAACCTGTAAATAGAAAATTTCCATGGCAAAGGAAATAGGGAAGGGAGGAAAAAAGGAAAGAAGAGAGGGGAGGATGTGAAGAAAGGAAGGAAGGAAAGAAAGGAAGAAGAAGAAATGAAGGAAGAAGAAAGGGTAGGAGGGAAGGAAAAAGAGAAGGAAAGGAGTAAGGAATGTAAGGGAAAGTAGAATGG
The DNA here is from genome assembly GCF_062004578.1 of Staurois parvus. Lineage (NCBI taxonomy): Eukaryota > Metazoa > Chordata > Amphibia > Anura > Ranidae > Staurois > Staurois parvus. The sequence continues at coordinate 600 of NW_028321392.1, forward strand.
ATTGAAGGCAAGGGAAAGGAAAGGAAGAGAAGAAAGTCAGGGAAGGAAGGGAAGATTATGAGTGAAGGAAGGAAAGAAGGAAGGAAAGAAGGAAGAAGGAGGGAAGGAAGGGAAGGAATGGAAGTAAAGAGAGAGAAGGAAGTAAGGGAAGACAGGAAAACAGGAAGGAAAGAAAGGAAGGAAGGGATCAAGGGATCAAGGAAAAGAGAGAAGGGAGAAATGAAGGAAAAAAGGATGGAAGGAATGAAATGGAGGGAGTGTGGAGGGAAGGAGAAGAATGAAGGAAAGGGAAGAAAAGGGAAAGGGAGGGATAGAAAGAAGGATAGAATAAAGGAAGGCAGGAAGTGCACTAATGAGAGAGGAAATAAGGAAGGAAGGAGAGGAAAGAGAGAAGGGAGAAGAGAAGGAAGGGACAAAGAGGAAGGAAGGAAGTAAAGAATGGAAGGAAGAGAACAAAGGAGGGAAAGATTGAAAGAAGAACATAAATGAAGGTGGGAAAGGAAGAAAGGAAGGAAAGGAAAGAAGGAAGGAAGGAAGGAGGGGAAGGGAAGAGAAGGATGGAGGGATAGATTCAAGGATGGGAGGAAGGAAAGGCAAGAGGGACATAAGGATGAAATAATTAAGAAAGGAAAGAAGAGAAGGAAGGAGGGAAGGGAGGAAAAAAAGGAAGGAAAGAAAGGAAGAAGAAGAAATGAAGGAAGAAAGATAGGGGATGGAGAGAAGGTAGGGAAGGAAAGATAGAAGGCAAGAAGAAAGGAGGAAGGAAGGAAGGAATGTAAGGGAAAGTAGAAAGGAATGAAGGAAAGGGAAAGGAAAAGAATGGAGGCAGAGAAGGAAGGGAAGATAATGAATGAGGGAAGGAAAGAAGGAAGGGAGGGGAAGGAAGAGAAGGAAGGAAAAGAAAGGCATGGAAAGAATGAAGGAGAGGAGGGGAGGGATGGGAGGGAGAAAAGGCAGGAAGGAGTAAGTGTAGTAAGGAAGAACTTCCTCCATTTTATCCTTTCCTTCATTTCTTCTTTCACTCCCCTCCCTTCCTTCCATCCTTCCTTCCTTCATTTTCTCAATTCCTCCATTTTCCTATCCTATCATCCTTCCTACTCGTCTTTTATTCCTTTCTTCCTGTCCTTCACTTCCATCCCTACCCTCCTTCTCCCCCCCCCCCCCATCTCCATTTCCTTTCATTCGATATTCATCCTTTCCTTCCCTTCCATCCTTCTTCCCTCCCTCATTCCTTCCTTCCTTTCTTCTCTTCCTTCCTTTCTTTCTTTCCCTCCATCCCATTCCCCTCTCTTCCCTACCCATTCTTTAATTTCCCTTCTTTCCCTCCCTCTTCCCTTCCTTCCTTCTTTCCCCTTCTCCTACCTTCCCTTTGCTTTCATTTCTCCCCTTCTTTCCTTTCTGCTTCTCTTTCCCTTCCTTCATTCTCTTCCTTCCTTCCCTCCTGCCCTCCATCCCCTTCCTTCCTTTGTGCTATAATCCCTTACTCCTTTCCAATCTTTCCTTTCCATTCCGTTATATCTCCTTTTTTCCCCTTTCACCAGGATAGAAAGAATGAAAAGAAGGGTAGCAAAGGAATGGGAGAGAGGGAAGAAAGAAAGGAAGGAGAGAAGGGAAGAAAGAAGGAAGGAAGGAAGGAAGGAAGGGAGGGAAGAAAGAGAGGAAAGGAAAGAAGGAAGCAGGAGGAGGAGGAAGGAAGGAAGGAAGGAAGGAAGGAAGGAAGGAAGGAAGGAAGGAAGGAAGGAAGGAAGGAAGGAATGAGGATAAGGAAAGTTAGGAAGGAAATAAAGGAAGGAAGGGAAAGGGAAGGAAGTAGAAGGGGGAGAAGGAAAGGAAAGAAAGAATAAAAGGAAGGGAGGGGAATAAGGGATGGAAAGTAAGGGAAGGGGAGGCAGGGATATAAGGAAGGCAGGAAAGAAGGATAGAAGGAAGGCAGGGAATGCAGGAAGAAGAAGGAAGAAAGGGATAGGAAAGAAAGGGTAAGGAAGAGAAGGGAAGGGGAGTGACAGAGGGAAGGGAAGAAAGAAAAGAAGGAAGTTTGTAGATAAAGAAGGACGGAAGGGAAGAAAGGAAGGAAGGGAAAAGATTGGAGGGGAGGGCAGCAGGCAAGAAAGTAGGGAAGGAAGGAAGGAAAGGAGGGGAGGAAAGGAAAATAATGAGGGAGGGAAAAAGGATGGAAGGGTAAGGATGAAAGGGAAGGAAGGGATGAAGGAACAATAAAAGGAAATGGAGATGGGGAGGGGGAAGGAAGGAAAGAAGAGAGGAAGGATTGCAGGGATGGAAGTGAAAGAAAGGAAGAAAAGAAGGTCAAGGAAAGAATGGAATGAAAGGAAGGGAAGGGAATGAAGGGGAGGGAGGAAGTGAAGGAGGGAAAAGAAAGAAGGAAAAGAAAGGAATGGAAGGATGATGGAGAAGAGGGGAGGAAGTAAGGAAGGAGGGAGGAAAGAAGGAAGGAAAGGATGGAATGGAAGGAAGGACGGAAAGGGATGAAGGAAGAAGGGTAGGGAGGAAAGGAAGAAAGGAAGGATTAAAAGAAGAAGGAGGAAGGGAGGGAGGGAGGAAGGATGATAGAAAGTAGAGAGGAGAGGAAGAAATGAGGGAAGTGTAGGAAAGGGAGTGGAAAGGAAGGAAGGAAACAAAAAGGGGAGGGAGAGAAATAAGGAAGAAATGGAAGGGAAATAGCGGGAAGATGGGGAAAAAAACAAAGGAAGAAAGGATAGGAAATGAAGGAAGGATGGAAAGGAAAAAAGACAGTTAAGAAAGGTAGGAGGGAGAGAGGATTACAAAAGGTAAGGAAAAAAATAGGAAGGAAGAAAAAACAGGAAAGATAGGGAGTGAGGAAGGAAGGATAGAAAAAGAAGGATGTAAGAGAAGGAATGGATGGAGAGAAAGGAAATGAAGGAAGGGAAGGAGGGAAAAAAGGAAGGAAAGAAAGGAAAGATGGGGACTAAGGAAAGAAAGAAGGAAGGAAGGAAAAAAGGAAGGAAAGGCAAGGGATGAAAAGTAAAAGGGAGGGATAAAAAGAAGGATAGAGTAAATGAAGGAAGGAAGGAGAGGAAAGAGAGAAAGGAAAAGGGAAAAGATGGAAGGACGGAAGGGACAATGAGGATGGAAGGAAAGAAAGAAGGATGGAAATGAAGAAGTGATGGAGGGAAGGAAGGAGGGGAAGGGAAGATTAGGAGAGGGAGGGATAGATTGAAGGATGGAAGGAAGGAAGGGCTAGAGGGACATAAGGATGGAAATAATTAAGAAAGGAATAAAGAGAAGGAAGTAGTGAAGAGAGGAAAAAAGGAAAGAGGAGAGGATGTGAAGAAAGGAAGGAAGGAGGGAAGGAAGGAAGGAAAGATAAAATAGGATAGAAAAGGGAGAAAAGGAAAGAAGGAAGAAAGGGAAGGAAGGAGAGAAGGTAATAAGGAAGGAAAGAAGGGAAAAAAGGAAAAGAATGGAAGGAATGAAGGAGAGGAGGGGAGGGAAGGGAGGGATGAATGCACGAGGGAATCAAGGCCTTCCTTCCTTAAGGAGGGAGGGAAGAAGGAAGGAAGGAAGAGAGGAAAAGAACGAAAGAGAGAAGGGAGGAATGAAGGAGGGAAAAGGAGGGATGGAAGGAAGGAATGGAAGAGTTTTAAGGAAGGAGGAAAGGGAAGGCAGGAGGGAAGGGAGAAGGGGAGCAGAATGGAAAGAGGGGAAGAGAAGGAAGGAGGGAAGGGATGAAGGAAAGAAGGAAGGAAGGAGGACCCTTGTGTTTTCCCACACTTTCGAATCAAGAAGGAATGAAGGAAGGAAGGAAAATGGGGAAGGAAGGAAGGAGGATAGAAATTTAGGGAGCGAAGGAAGGAAAAGAAGGTAGGGGAAGTGTAGGAAAGGGAATGGAAGGGAATGGAAAGGAAGGAAGGAAGAGCGTAAATGAAGTAAGGAGAAGAAGGAAAGAAGGATGGAAGGAAGGAAAGAAAAAGGGTGGAAGGAAGTCAGGAATTTCTATTTGCTGTGCAAAGACTTTTGTAATTTTTCATTTACACTTTCATTCTCCAAAAACAGCTGCTACAGTTTAGCTACTCTTAGCCTTCTGCCGCTCACGAAGTCGACAGTCTAGTATGATGGAGCAGATTGGAATGGATTGAACCAGTGAGCAGTTCACTGGTTTGCAGACTGCTCTTATTTTGGGCGAGGACAAGGTGCAAGATCAGGTTCTTGCACTAAATTAAAATGCTGATATAATCATTGTTACACATGTCCGTCTGATGCACGGCCCTTAATCTGAAGTTACGCATCGTGGAGTATGTCGTTTTTGATGAGCAACTGCAGGAGATCCTAGCCCACATTCCAGAAAATAGCCTAACCTTCTCAGCCACTCTTTACGAGATACTGCTAGAATTTGAACGTGTAGATCTTACTGAACATGTGCGAATCCGTCTGGATGTTGATACAAAGCTAAATGAATCAGTTAAAGCTTGCATTTTTTCATGTGAGGGCAAAAAGTAAAACTGTTTTGCTTCTACATCCATTGCGCGGCATTGTGAAGCATGTTTGTGTCCACCAAACACCGGTGGTGAAAGAGATGCAAGATATGGTAGCTCATGATGAAGAACCTTATGTGTATGATCTCCACCTCTTTCTAGTAAGACCCTTGTGTCTTCCCACACTTTCGAATCATGAAGCGCATGGTGATGGAGTCCAACAAAGATTGATAGATGAAGATGCTCTATCGATCACAGATCATGAGCGGGCTTTAGAACAGCAGAAACTGCATCGCAATTACAATCAGTTGGGAGTACATCCCTTGTTCTGGTCTCGCCACGCTCAAGAAGAAATTCCACTTTGAGCAGATCACGAAAGCAGCAGATTCTCAAACACAGAAAATCAGAGCACAGCCGAAGCGGTTTTTTTTTTCAAAGTGGGAAAGAAAATGCTGAAAAATAAAATAAAGCAGATAGTGCAGGAAATGAGGTAAACTGCCTTTGGCAGAGGAGAGTGTAATGGATTTAGGAAAAGGAAAGATGAATGATCTTGACACTTTCAAGCTTGACACTTCCATTGTTGTTTAGAGAACATGACATGGCTCATTTGGAACTACACTACATTAAAATTCTAATATAATCATTGATGCACAAGAGGAATCTAAAGTTACGCAGTGTGGAGTATGTCGTTTATGATGAAGCAGACAAATTTTGCTGAGCAGCTGCAGGAGTTCCTAGCCCGCATTCTAGAAAATAGCCTAACCTTGATTTTCTCAGCCACTCTTTCCAAGATGCTGCTAGAATTTGAACGTGTAGATTTTACTGAAACTTAGATAATCTGTCTGGATGTTGATACAAAACTAAGTGAATCAGTTAAATCTGGCATTTTTTAATGCGAGGGCAGAAAATAAAAGTGCTTTGCTTCTACATCTATTGCGCGGCATTGTGAAGCCTTCAGATTTGTTGTCATATTTGTGTCCACCAAACACCGTGCTGAAAGGGATGCTAGATATGGTAGATCACGATGAAACAGCTTATGTGTATGATCTCCACCTCTTACTAGAAACAAACTTCAACACTTTGGAATCAAGAAGCGCATGGTGATTTAGGACGAGTCCCACAAAGATTGATAGATGAAGATGCTTTACCGATCATGAGCGGGCTTTGGAACAGCTTAACCTGCATCACATAAAGTAGAATGCTTAAACACAATATAGCAAATTCAGACAAGTACAAAGCTCCAGAGTCTATGAAACGTTTGAAAAACACCAATGCCACTCAGTTGGGAGTACAATCCCTTGTTCTGGTCTCGCTATGCTGGAGAAGAAATTCCATCTGAGCAGAGCACAAAAACAGCAGATTCTAAAACACAGAAAATCACAGCACAGCCGTACCGTTTTTTCTTACAAAGCGGTGGCAAGAAAATGCTGACAAATAACATAAAGCAGAAAGTGTAGGAAATGAGGTAAACTGCCTTTGGCAGAGGAGAGAGTAATGGATTTAAGAAAGGAAGATAAATGATCTTGACAATTTCAAGCTTGACACTTGCAGAGCTGTTTAAAGAATATGACATGGCTCATTTGGAATTGACTTACTTGCTGTGCCAATGATTTCAGATTGGATTTATTATGTTTGAACCAGTGAGCAACGAACACTGGTGTTAAAATATTTGAATTGATTTACTGAAAGCTTTCGGTTGACAATTTTAACTGGTTTGCAGAATGCTCTTATTTTGGGTGAGGACAAGATAGAAGATCAGTTACCTGCACTACTCTAAAATTCTGATATAATCATTGATGCACAAGAGGAATCTGAAGTTACGCAGTGTGGAGTTTGTCGTTTATGATGAAGCAGACAAACTTTTGCTGAGCAGCTGCAGGAGTTCCTAGCCCGCATTCCAGAAAATAGCCTAACCTTGGTATTCACAGCCACGCTTTCAAGATGCTGCTAGAATTTGAACGTGTAGATCTTACTGAGACTTTGATAATCCATCTGGATGTTGATACAAAGCTAAGTGAATCAGTTAAATCTGGCATTTTTTCATGCGAGGGCAGAAAATAAGTGCTTTGCTTCTACATCTATTGCGCGGCATTGTGATGCCTTCAGATTTGTTGTCATATTTGTGTCCACCAAACACCTTGCTGAAAGAGATGCTAGATATGGTAGCTCAAGATGAAACTCCTTATGTGTATGATCTCCACCTCTTTCTAGGAAGACCTTTGTTTCTTCCCACACTTGGAATCAAGAAGCGCATGGTGATTTAGGACGAGTCCCACAAAGATTGATAGATGAAGATGCTTTATCGTTCATGAACGGGCTTTGGATCAGCTTAACCTGCATCACATAAAGTAGAATGCTTAAACACAATATAGCAAATTCAGACAAATAAAAAGCTCCAGAGTCTATGAAACGTTTGAAAAACACCAATGCCACTCAGTTGGGAGAACAATCCCTTGTTCAGGTCTCGCTATGCTGGAGAAGAAATTCCATCTGAGCAGAGCACAAAAACAGCAGATTCTAAAACACAGAAAATCACAGCACAGCCGAAGCGGTTTTTCTTACAAAGCGGTGGCAAGAAAATGCTGACAAATAAAATAAAGCAGATAGAGTAGGAAATGAGGTAAACTGCCTTTGGCAGAGAAGAGAATAATGGATTTAAGAAAGGAAGATAAATTATCTTGACACTTTCAAGCTTGACACTTGTAGTGCTGTTTAAAGAATATGATATGGCTCATTTGGAATTGACTTACTTGCTGTGCCAATGATTTCAGATTGGTTTTATTATGATTGAACCAGTGAGCAACGAACACTGGTGTTAAAATATTTGAATTGATCTACTAAAAGCTTTCGGATGGAAAATTCACTGGTTTGCAGAATGCTCTTATTTTAGTTGAGGACAAGATAGAAGATCAGTTACCTGCACTACATTAAAATTCTGATATAATCATTGATGCACAACAGGAATCTGAAGTTACGCAGTGTGGAGTATGTCGTTTATGATGAAGCAGACAAACTTTTGCTGAGTTTCTAGCCCGCATTCCAGAATATTTTCTCCTAACCTTGGTTTTCTCAGCCACTCTTTCCAAGATGCTGCTAGAATTTGAACGTGTAGATCTTACTGAAACTTTGATAATCCGTCTGGATGTTGATACAAAGCTAAGTGAATCAGTTAAATCTGGCATTTTTTCATGCGAGGGCAGAAAGTAAAAGTGCTTTGCTTCTACATCTATTGCGCGGCATTGTGAAGCCTTCAGATTTGTTGTCATATTTGTGTCCACCAAACACCGTGCTGAAAGGGATGCTAGATATGGTAGCTCACAATGAAACACCTTATGTGTATGATCTCCACCTCTTTCTAGGAAGACCTTTGTTTCTTCCCACACTTTGGAAACAAGAAGCGCATGGTGATTTAGGACGAGTCCCACAAAGATTGATTGATGAAGATGCTTTACCGATCATGAGCGGGCTTTGGAACAGCTTAACCTGCATCACATAAAGTAGAATGCTTAAACACAATATAGCAAATTCAGACAAGTACAAAGCTCCAGAGTCAATGAAACGTTTGAAAAAGACCAATGCCACTCAGTTGGGAGTACAATCCCTTGTTCTGGTCTCGCTATGCTGGAGAAGAAATCCCATCTGAGCAGAGCACAAAAACAGCAGATTCTAAAACACAGAAAATCACAGCACAGCCGAAGCGTTTTTTCTTACAAAGCGGTGGCAAGAAAATGCTGAAAAATAAAATAAAGCAGATAGTGTAGGAAATGAGGTAAACTGCCTTTGGCAGAGGAGAGAGTAATGGATTTAAGAAAGGAAGATATTTATCTTGACAGTTTCAAGCTTGACACTTGCAGTGCTGTTTAAAGAATATGACATGGCTCATTTGGAATTGACTTACTTGCTGTGCCAATGATTTCAGATTGGATTTATTATGATTGAACCAGTGAGCAACGATCACTGGTGTTAAAATATTTGAATTGATCTACTGAAAGCTTTCGGTTGGAAAATTCACTGGTTTGCAGAATGCTCTTATTTTTTTGTGGGGACAAGACCGAAGATCACTACACTAAAAATCACTACATTAAAATTCTGATATAAACATTCTTCATTCTTCCTTCATCCCTTCCGTTATCTCCATTTCATAGTTTCCCTGAATTTCTTCTTCCCTCTCCCTCATTCTTTCCTTCTTTTCCTCCCATCCTGATTTCCTCTTCCCTTCTCTTCCTCTCCTCCCTTCCTGATTTCCTTCCCTCCCTTCATTTCTTTTCTTCATATATTTTCTTCTTTCCTTCCTTCTTTCCTATCCTAACCATCCTAACCTTCTTTACTTCCTTTCCTTCACTTCCATCTCTACCCTCCTTCATCCCCCCGCTCTCCATCTCCATTTTCTTTTATTCGTCATTCATCCCATCATTCCCTTCCATCCTTCTTCCCTCCCTGATTCCTTCCATCCTTTCCTTTCCTCTTTCCCTGCATTTTTTCCGGCTTCCCTCCCTCCATTTCTTCCTTTCTTTCCTTTCCCTTCGTTCGTTCCCTCTCTTCCTTAACTCCCCTCCAATCACTTCCAATCCTTTCTTCCTTCCTTAATTCCTTCCTTCTTTCCTTCTTCCCATCTCTCCTTCCTTCCCTTCCTTTGATTTTATTCCCTCCTTCCATCTTTCATTCCTCCCTTCCCTCCCCTTCACTTCTTCATACCTTCCATGCCTTTCTTTTCCTTCTTTCATATTCCTCCTTCACTCCCCTTCCTTCTTACATTCTCTCCTTTTTTCCTTCCTTTTTTCCTTCAATCCTTCCTTCCTTCCCTTTCTTCATTCTTTCCTATCTTATCCTATCTTTTTATCTTTTCTTTTTTTACCATCTTTTCACTTCCTTCATTCCCTTTTCTTCCTTTAATTTTTTCCTTCCTTACTTTCTTTTCTTCCTTTCCTTCGCTTCCATCCCTACAATCTTTCCTCTCTACTTTCCTTCCTTCCCCCCTCTCCATCACCATTTCCTTCTATTCTTTCTCATCCCTACCTTCCTTTCCATCCTTACCCTTCTATCCTTTTTTTCCCTCCCTCATTCCTTGCTTCCTTTCCTCCACAGCTTTCCTTCCTTCCTTCCTTCCTTCCTTCCTTCCTTCCTTCCTTCCTTCCATTCTTCCTTCCTTCCTTCCTTCCTTCCTTCCTTCCCTCTGTCCCTCCCCTTCCCTTCTCTTCCCTACCCTTTCTTTCCTGTCCCTTCCTTCCTTCTTTCCTTCCTGCATTCCATGCCTTCCTTCTTTCCTTCCTTCCTTCCTTACTTCTATCCCTTCCTTTCTTTTCCTTTCCTTTCCTTTTTTTTCCTTTCAATTCCTTCCCTTTATTTTCCTTCTTCCTTTTCTCCTACTTTCTCTTTACTTCCTTTAATACCCATTTTGTCTTCCCTTCTTCCTTTCCCTCCGCTTCCCTCCCTTACTTTCTTTCCTTCCTTCCCTTTCTTATCTTCCTTCCTTTCATCCTGCTCTCCAATCCTTGCTTGCTTTGTGCCTTCATCCCTTCTCTCCTTTCCTTTCTTTCCTTTCCTTCTATTATTCTTTCTGTCCTGTAATTTCTTCTTTCCATTCCTTTCTTTTCCTTCCTTCCTTCCTTCCTTTCTTCAGTTCCTACTATTCCTTCCTCCCTCCTTCCCTCTTTTCACTTTCCTTTCCTTTTTCTTGCCTTCTTTCTTCCTTCCCTTTCCTTCCTCTCCTTCCTTTTTTCTTTACTTGGTTCCTATCCTCCCTCCTCATTCTTCCTGATCTTTCCTTTCTCCCTGTCTTCCTTCTTTCCATTTCTCAATTCCTCCCTTTTCTATCCTATCTTATCCTATCAAATCCTTTCCTTCTTTTCTTTCCTCCATCCCTCCCTTTCCATCCTTCCTTCTTCCTTCCCTTTCTTCCTTCTTTCCTTACCTATTTTCCTCCCTTTCCTATCC